>NW_011888806.1:2904496-2925666 GCF_000151845.1 Pteropus vampyrus | reverse complement strand
CACATTTCCCTGGGTTTTTCCAACTAAGTTTTAATTCATTGAGGCCTTGAGTCCCCCCACCTTCCCCTTCCCTCAGAAGGCTGTTATCCCTCAGCAAGCTGTTATCCCTCAGCCTGAGAAGTTTAATAGGCAGAGGCAGGCAGAAGGATATTGAAGAAAGCAAGAGCTCTACGCCGTGTAACTCTATACCATGGAACTATCAAGGGGTTTTATGAATTTATTCTCATAATAAGATGAGAACATAAGCAAATGGTAAAGCATACTCTTTTTCTCTCTCTTCTCCCTCCTCTCTTTTGCCACCTCTAGACTGCGATCTTAAGTACATCAGGTCTTAGTTGTGTCTCTACATACAGCACCAAATAAAGCATCTGGGTGATGATTTGGAATAGTACTTATATGTACTTCCGCTATACTGCGTTTTCACAACACCTCTTGTCCTGGTTTTCAAGTCTGGTTACTTACCATTACTAGAGAGCTTAAAACAAGCAAAGAAACGGACAAAGAAAAAGCTATGCCCAGTTCCCAATTTAGTCATTCTCTCTGGGAGTGGGGCCAGGTTATAGGTGTTTTCAAGATCTCCCTTCCCAGTGATTGTCAAATGCAACCGGGGTTGACAACTAATGCCCTAAGTTCCTTGTTGCTCTTGCCTTCATGTTCTCAGAGGTTTCTTCCAAAGCAGAGTTTTAAAATCAGGTTAAACCCTAGATAAAATCAGAATTGAGTCCAAGACTTCCCTAATCTGAATTGTTTCTTATTGATAGATATTATACTTCCGACAAGCTGTGCTTGCTTTTTTGGCCAGCCCCTGATATTTTGCTAATTGTTGCTGTCATGTTATGCATACTGCTTTTGTATCTCCAAATAGTGCTTTTCAGAGGAATTGGCAAGAGTGGGTATTTCAACAGACATCCCTACCAGGGCTCTGAGATTTCCCAGTTGAAGAATTGATGATATTGGGGAAGAAGACTAAAGGGTCCAGAGTGGGTAATGCCTTCTCTCTTCAAGTTTTAGCATCAGAGTATTCATTGATTGAGGAATCTTTAACTAAAAAAATTCTCTGTTGTATCTATAAAAATGCTCCCCCATAAAAAAATGTTGAGATGAGGAGAGAGAAAATAGCATCAGAATTTTGATCCAGTTATTGAGAGAATATTGGATAGTAAGATTTAGCAATACAGAAACTCAAATACAATAGATATCAATTTATGACATCACAATAAAAAGGACAACAACCTGGGTCATTATCTCATAATTATCAGCCAGGTTTATTTATATTTAGCACAATAGATACTGATACCAAAAATGGACATTTAAATTTGGAGAGAAAGCCATGCTCTTTAGAAACCTAACCCCTTCTTTTAAGCTAAAATTTTTCTTAAAATTCCTTAAACAGAATGATTAATCCATTTTATATTACAATCCAGAACTCTGTTAAGTATATGCCTTCCTATGAAAATAAACAAGAGACTCTCCTTAAAACCCTTATATATTTTAGCCAAAGGTTAGATTAAAAATACATTATGGCTTTTAACACTTCTGTTCTCACTTTGAAGTGGGCATATTAAACTCCAAGCCACAGCATATGCATGGTTTCTGGGCACATGGCAAGATTGCTATAGCAACACAATCACTAGTTTTGCTCCTGAAATGCCCTATTTGAGTAGTAAGTAAACTACATGAAGAATGGTCAGTGGACTCTTGCTTCTTATTTTAGCCTTTGTGAGGGCTTGGGGGTGGGTAGCATCTGATTTTTTCTTTTCTAAACTTGGGAAAACATACACACAAATATGTATGTATTTACATATCTACTTATATGCATTTTCTTGATTAAGTTGTATTAATCAATGCTTTCATCTTAGTTGTGGGAAGGAAAAGGAGTACTGCATTACAAGTAACCTTGCCCTAAGTGTTAATTGTCAGGGCGAGTACTTTTGTGTTCGTTATATTAAAAACTTTCACTGTATATAATTTTAGAAAATTTCTGTTTTCTCCTAATAAAACACCGCTTGCTAAAACTGCATTGAAAGGTGTAATGTTTTCTTGCCTCTGCTTTACAATCATGTTCTGGGCTGGATCTGTTCAATAAATATATGCTATTAAAATTTTCTATACGGTATGTAATTCAAACATTAAAAATCTCCCCCATGGGATATAATTAAGTTAAATTGCATAGTTCTTCAAATATGGTTTAGTCATGGTGTTTTGGAATATGTGCAGGATCTATAATATTGATATTTACAAATATTGGAGTTATCAAAAATAAACAAACAACAACAATAAAAACTCCTCAACAACAATAGATTGGAAACAAAAGGTATTCAAATGTGCAGCCTAAAAATTTTCAAGTACTCACTTTTGTTTGTAAATTGGGAAAAGAATGGAAACAAACACCAGGTTTATAGATGGTGAGAGAACCCAGACCACTCAGCTAGTTGAGACTATCTTCATGCTAGAGTAGAATGAAAGCAATGACTAACCCCTAAATTCTGGAACTCCAGTCCAACCATGTTTTTACAATTGCAGCTGAGATTATGTTGGCCACGTTAACCAAAGTGTTTAACCAAAGTGTTTAAATGTTTTAAGTCAATGTGAAAAAAGGATGAATCAATTGTGAACACTAACAAATGGAGAATATGAGAAAGTATATATTTCAGGGTAATTGATATTGTTATCACTAACTACTGTCTTGCCAAGTTATCAGATTTACTCAGTGGAAACGCCTTCACGTACTACATGGGTCCTTGCCAATTTTCTGTTTTTATTTTGGGGTCCATTTCATACTGAAAAGAAAAATTGTTAGTTTCTAGTACTGAAATAAGTACCCTTAAGAAGGAAATCAACAAAGTAATTGATTTATATTCTAGAATCATTTGTCTTCATTGGAAGACAAATATATTACAGATATAAGACTATTCTTGCAAAGACAATACTCCCATTGACTTAAGTTTAAAAAATTATGGAATAAAGTTCAAATAGAGCTTCCAATTTTTTTGCCTCATTTACTAAAATTTAAACAAAGATCATCTAACTCTTTTGAAAAGGTTCACTCTGTTAGAACTGAGTTTAAAGTAATTATTTTACATGGAGAATGATTGGTCTGATGTGTGTGCCTAATGTGTAAAATAATTCTTCTTATAGATTATTGTATTTTTATGTATTTCTCAATTTACCTTTTCATGAAATATTCCAAATAAAATCATCATCATCATGTCTCACTATATTTCAGTTACCCACATTTAGTAGGATGAATGGTTATAATTCCACAAAACAAACTTTTATTGATCATCTCCTCTGCTAGGGCCTTGTGTTATAAACTTCAGAAAAGACAAAGCTTTGTAAAACATAGGCCATACCATACCATCCCTCTTCATTCAGTTGAAGAGACAGTGATTTTATACAATATACATGACTATAACTCTTTTAAAAATAACATGATATGAAATTACAAGAAATTGAAATTTTTGTACCTCAAAAATGGTTGAATATTGATGATTTCATATGGTTTAACCTAACACACACATTCAATTCACACTTATGAGTATAATGAAAATGGAAGTACAAACATGAGAAATATGGACATATTTATGTGAACTTAAGGTTTTATAGAATGAGTCATGACATTGCATTTGCAATACTTTAAGAATGACTAGGGTTTTAATAGAGGTGGGTTGGGGGAAAGTATGGTATAAAGATCATTAATTCATACAACACATATTTACTGAGCACCTACTAAGTACTCAACACCAAGTTAAGCATGGAATTATAAAGACAGACAATAATCTGTGATTTCATGGAGTTTTACTCTTTAGCACATAATGTTTAGACTGAAGAGGAGAGATAACCTGGGAAAAGAGACTTGATAAATTATCTTTCTTAGGTACCCTTTCTAGTATCTAAGATTAGTATGAGACCAAGAGGTGACCACACTTATTTCCTAAAGTTCCATATGACATAAGTAGGACTGCCAAGTTAAGATCATAAAAAAATCAATTATATTCAATTTAATGAAGAGCATGAAAGTAATTCATTGAGTTTAAATGACTGTTGTAGTCTCACAACGTAAAGTTTCTGTGATTCTAAGTCACAAAAGTGTAAAGAGTGTTATTACATTCATTTAATAAAATTTAAATAAATCCCACCTAATGTTTTTTTGAATATGTATGAGTAGCATTTCCTAAATCATGTCCTGGTGTGACATTAAGATCTCATGGTATTTTAATATAGGTTCTGTGAAAAAGAGTTCAGATGCCAAATTATATACGGTTAAAAAAAGGTTTTTTACTGCGAAACTCTTCTGGGACTTTTTACATGCAAATTTTCTTTATTCTTTCCTTTAAAAGAGGAATATAAGTATTGCAATTTCCTATATTATTTGACCACAAAACTTTTTGTTTGCTTTCTTGTCCTCTCCCCCAAATAACATTTATAAGACACTGGTGGTTCACTGAATACAGTTTAAGGGGAAAAAACAAACTGGCCTTGTATCTAGGGCATGTGGTAGTGGTTGGGGAGAGAACCTATCAGAATAAGTTTAAAAAATTTATTAAGAACAGATTGTACTGGAGCTTTTGAATATATGACCAAGGAAGATGTGCTTTATTCCATGGACAAAGGAAAGCCATTATCTATTTTAGGAAATGGAATGATATAATCACTTAGATTCATGCTTAGGCCTAAAACTGCCTGGAGAATGGATTGCTGAAGAGAAAGGACAAAACTAAGAAGGTACAGGAAGCTACTTAAATAATCCAAGAGGTGTGTAATAAAGATCTATACAAGAGGAGAAGCTGCAAGAATTAAAAATAGAAGAGTGTTTTGTGGAAGAATTCTGAGAAGGAATTGGCAGTATTTGATGATCATTTTGGTTGTTGGAAGAAGGGATAGAGCTGAGATTTCTATTTTTGATGATGGGATGGAGAGAAGTATATGAAATATGAATATAAGGGGAGAAAGAATTTCAACTGTATCACTCTTGCAACAAATGGGGACCAGAGTGAGAAGTATTTGTGAGAACTCTGTTTTAAGTAAAGGCAATTTACTTAAATTTGTGCCCAATTATAGCTTCTCTTCATCAATTTCTTTCTTTCTTTCTTTTTTTTTTCCGGTTAAGCCTAAACTTTTGCTATTTGACCAAATGTTAAATACCATCAAGAATAAAAAGAATCAATTCCTAAGCACCATCTTAAGATAGTACATTAAGGAATCACATAAGGCCACATATGGAAAACCTAACACAAGGCACGGAAGGCAGATGAAAGCATGAAAGATAAAAGTTTAGCTGACCTACTGAACCAGATTTTTTTGCCCTGAGAAAAGGAGTAATTATATCATATATTTCTTCAGTCTGTTCTGTGTTCAATAGCTTGGGCAGAATTTAGGGGGACACTAGGTACAAGGACCAAGAGCAAAGGCTTTGGAATCAGAGAGTCCTGGCTTCATATTCTGGCTCTGTCACCTCTTAGCTATGTGAGTAGTTTCTTTAACGTGCCAACCCTCAGTATTATTTTACAAAAGGAGAACCCGAAAATTATCTCATAAGATTGTTTTGATGGCTAAACGACCTAATACAGGAGAACCCAACCCCAGGGCTGTGGACCAGTACCAGTCCATGTCCTGTTAGGAACCAAGCTGCACAGCAGGAGGTAAGAGGCAGGCAAGTGAGAAAAGCTTCATCTGTATTTGCAGCTGCTCCCCAGAGCTCACATCACCTCCTCAGCTCCACCTCAGATCATCAGGCATTAGATTCTCCTAGGAGCACCTGTCTCTCATCCCAAAAAGATTGGGGACCACTGACCTAACACATGTAAGGCATTTAGTATATAAAGCCTGGAACTATTTTATTGTTGTTGTACTGGTCCTATTGATACTATTCTGCTAATGGGAGAATAATTAAAGATGAAAAGGGAAAATCTCAGTGATTATTAAAATTTCAAACCAACTGACGTTTTCTAAACTCCCTTGATTCTTCATAGAGGGGAATATTTGTTTTTTTGATGGTGAATTTTAGGTAGCATGAAAAAAAGGGTTGAAAAGACTTCAAGTAAATAGAAAGTAAGCAGTCAAGCCTGAGTTTTTTTTAAAAAATGTAATCATAAAATTTTGAACAGATCAAAATTTCAATGGAATTCTGAAAGAACATAGGTACTTAGTACAATATTACCAAATCAAGAGCTTCTGAATATTAACTATTTCTAAACCATCTAATAATAATATATACTGCTTTACACTTTTCTGTTTCTTATATTACATATTTGCAAGAAATGCGAATATGGTTTAAATGATGGAAAGGCAAATAGTATCAGTAATGAATGATTTTTAATCAGTACAATTTTTGACCAACGGTATAGCTTTGCTTAGTGAATACAAATAATCGTTTGCTTCATATTTCAGAACAAGAGAGTCTATTTAATGCCTCCTTAAGTTAAAAGGAATAATTTTGCGAGTTGGAAAAAAACTTTTTTTTCAGTTTTATTGTTTTGTAGTTTTTCAATGTGAAGATATCTTTGATGGAGATTTTATTAAATGCAACTGATTTTTTTTTAGTTGCAAGGCAATGTCTGATTGCTACTAAACATGCTTCCAATATCGTTTTTTATGGTGGAGGTTATCTATAAAAAGCAAACTTATTTGCAATGATTTCTCTCTGTCTTGTCATCTGAGAATCAATTTGATTTTTTAAATGCCAAGAAATTTTTTTTATTTGTAATTTATTTCAAGACTTAATGTATTCTAACATTTCTTGTGATTAGGAACCATTAAGACCCCAACAAGACTGTAATCAGACTGTTTTAACTGGAGAGTTGAGGATCAAAGTTGCAGGTAAATGTAGCTTCAGAGAAAAAACAAAAAACAGAAACCAAGCAGTTCAATTTCAATTTCATTCACAATGTGTCTGATTTCACAGTAAAACAAAGAGCTCTCATATTAGAGACCTACAAATTCCTCCCTCTCCCTGGTTATACAGATTGGAGATTTATGATATCAGTTAAGGAGATGTACTAAAGTGCTTTGGGCTTTTAGTTTCAGGTTTCATTATTTATAATGAAAATAACACATTCGCAGGATTGAAAAAAATCAGAGAATAAAAGAAGTCTCCTATCACCCCAGATTCTGAGCTGTCAACTACTTGTATATTTTTCCAGGAAATCTCAATGCATAGACAAATATATGTACATCTTTCTTTACATAATGAGGATATATTATATATAGTATTCTGTACTTTGATTTTCACTTAAAATTTTATCTGAGAGATTTTTTTATAGCTACATATGTAGAGAAATCTCATTGCTTTAAAAAACATCACAGTATTCCAAACTACATAGGGATGAACAGTCCTCGACATGCTACTGCAACAAGGGTGAAATGGACAAGTTCACATTCAATCTTTGTGCTTATTTGGAATTTTATTTTTATATAATTCCTAAATTTGTAATTACTGAAGAAAGGCTATAAATATTTAAATATTGATAGGTATTTTCAAATTATCCTTCAAAAAGACTATACCAATTTGCAACCTCAACTATGTACAAAATATTCCTGTCCTACTCCTTCATTAGCACTGTATACTAATAACTGTTTTTTTATGGACATCTCATTAGATGCTTATTTACCATTTGCATTTTCCCCCTGTATCTCCATGTTCAAACTCTGCTCAATTTTCTATTGGGTTGCTTATCTTTCACTTAAATATATTTTAGGAGATAGTTATATATTAAATAAAATAGTCCTTTGATTAATGTATGTCAAGAGATATAATCAGGTTTATTTTTTTGTTGTTTGTTTTGTTTTGTTTTGGTGGGAAGGTAGGGTATGTACCCTTGGCTTTGTGGTTTTATTGCTCTGGATATTCAAATTTAATAAAGCTTTTTTTATAAGGCTTCTCACTTTTGTCTTCATTAAAAGGGTTTTGACAACCACTGAAACCAACCAATCAGCCAACAAATTGACAAAATTTTCCCCTTAATGATGATGGTGATGATGATAATGATGATGACAAAACATCCAGAATCTATTTTATTCTAAGGAATATGATAGAATCCAAGCTTTATTTATTTATTTTTTACTTTCCAACTGCCTATCTTGTGAGTTGAAAAATCATCTTTATCACATTGTAAAATGCATTAGGTGTTTGAGGATTTCCTGGTCTCTATTTTAATTTATTCATCTGTATATTTTATCCTCTGCTAAGATTCTTTTGCTTTATAACATGTTTATATACAGCTGGATTTCCCTCATTTCACTACTATTTCAGAATTCTCTCAGCTGATTTTACAAATTATTTTTTTAAAATTTTTTAATTTTATTTATTTATTCATTCATTCATTCATTTATTTATTTTTATACAATGTTGGTGACCATATAGATTCATTTATAAACAGTAAACATTTAAAAAATATTCTTTTTTCTATCTAAGAATAAGATATGTCATTCCACGTATTTGAGTCATTGTAGTTTTTGTCTCTGAGTAAAATTAAATTTGTAAAAATTTTTTTCTAAAATTCTGCAAATTTCTTGTTAACTTTATAACTACATATTTTCTTTTAGATTGTCTTTTTAAATAATATCTTTTATTCCATTATAATTTGAATTGGCTATCTGTACTGAGAAAGGTTGATGGATTATGTAAATCTTTTATCAGCTACTTTTCTGGACTCGATGTTTTTTAAAATTTTTCCTTTGAAACTACATGTGTTTGAGATATACAAAAACCATGCTATTTGTCAAAAATGATCATTTTCCATTTTCTTTACAATTTTTGTATCTTCTAATTATTATTATTATTTTTGCATAACTGCACTGGCTAGTATGCTAAGAACAATACTAAATAACATTGCTATCTGTGGACATCTTTGCCTTTTTCCTAACTTTAGCATCATCTGGACGCTGCTTTCTTGTAAAGTTTTGGATGAAAATGAAAGTTAACAAAAAAACATATTCTTCTTCATTCACACATCTTAGGAGAACTGTGTAAGTATTGGAGCTGCCAAATCTTCCATTAGCCTCATGTATCCCATTCTGAATTTGAATGAAAACGCAGCATATATTTTCATTTACAGTTGCTTTAAAGGGTATTTTTAAACATCAGTATATGGAATATTGATTAATTTTATATGAAATAATAGTGCAATGTTTTACAGAAAGAAAATCTCTATATAAAATCAACATAACATGAAGCTGTCAGAGATGCTCAATATCAGAGCAGTTTTGTTTTTATTTCTTATCTTCCTATATAGGCATTTGCATTAATTTAGTAAAAACGAGCCTAAATATGTTTGTGACCCTCATTTTAGCTTTCATGATTTCTTTTTCCTCTTACCATTAAAACTTATGTGTTTGAAATCTTTACAGATGAATGAACTAAAACAAATAAAATTCAATTCTCTTGAGATTTTGGAGACATCTGGTGGAGTTATCTTCTGAATAATTAGCCCAAGAGATGGGACAATTCCCTGAAGTCAGCTACCGCACAGCCGGATACTTAGTCATTTCTACGGTCACCAGCTTACATGCAGTGAGCATGTTGATTCGCAAATTGACAAGTAGGTAGAGCTGCCATCTAATTTTCTCAGACCATTTGTGTGATATAAGTATATGCCTCACAGGCTTTTCAAAAAGATATTTCTTCTCAGTCCTCTCACTGTCTTTTTCATTTTTTTTTTTAGGTCCCATCGCCTCAATATGCTCATTATGTTGTTAGAGACAATGAACACAGATCTCCTTCAAGTGCTGGTTTCTGTTCACTCTTAGTTAATCCTATGTTTGGATACAAATATGAATTGATTCCAATTTGGATTTTTGAAAACGTATCAATTTGGTATGTAGAAATACTTATGAAGGACAACGAAGATATTTTAATGCTTTCACTTTTGTCACATATGTCACTATTTAGCTTGGAAATATTGATTAGTGGAGTCCTAATATTTAAAATATATGTCTAAATATTATAAAATCATAAATCTAGAAGGTATCTGAAAGTTCAAGTTGTTATTCCTCCTGCTGGAGAGCAAAAACGCTTAAGCCACTGTAGAAAGATACATTTTTTTTTCCAATTTCAAACAACTCTAGGAGATTCCACAACTATCTTAAGTTACCCACTGTGGAGAAAATAATTGTTATCAAGAAAGTTTTCTTTATAGCCCATCTAAATTCTGCAGGTTATTAAAATCTACTTTGTTCTCTCTATGTCTTTAGTAATACCAATAAGGATGATACTGTATCAGGAGTTACTAAATAAAATCAATAGTTTAACCATGGCAAGAGTAAAAATATTCTGATCAAGACTCACTCAGATGATGGCTACACTCACTACCTCTCATCCTGGATGTCACACTATCACTATTCTCAATCATCCTTGATTTAACTTTAGCTAGGTTAGGTAATCAGGATTCATTTTTAGATGTAAGTTAAGAATACAGTATACTTCGAATCTACAACGTTTACAAATTGTTTTTTAAAAATAAGGGGAAATAATGCATGTGCGTTAACATTGGAGAGTCACGTAAACGAACATAACTTATCCTTAGTTAAACATATTTCCCAATCCTGGGATACTTAGATCTGACCTGACACCAGATTTGATACACAAGTGAAATTCATGAGCATCTTTTACTAGCACATTTAGGATTAATTCAGTCTATTCATTCTCATTATTTATCTTCTTAAGCATGAATAATGTTTTAATTCCATGTAGTCCAACAGAAATCAAGTCAAGATTTATTCATCACATTTTACTTTGCAGTGCATGGAACAAGATCACCAAATCATAACCAAACCAATTCAGAACATTTTGACAAATAATAACAACTCCGCTTTCATTTTCAATAATGGAATGAATAGCATGACAACATCCTAAAGTAGTCAATAAGTAAATCCTAAATAGCAGTCCAAATGCAATAGTAAACTCACCAGAAGTTTCATCTACTCTCTCATCTACTATGTGGTCTTTCTGATGAACCCATTCACTATTACACTTGAAGTAGATCTGGGTGGCGGGGCTGGCTTTACAATACAGGTTCACAGGCTTATTCTTCACAATATAAGCTTCTTCAGGCTCAATAAGGAAATGTGGCAGAGGCTCAGGCGGATCAGACGGAAAGGTTTCTGGCAGTTCATGAAAAAAGTCATCGTCTGGTAAAACAAGAAAAAGGGGAAAACGTTCAAAACATGGTAGCCACTTGCCTTTTACTTGCTACTCATTTAAAAATATTGCCTTAGATTATAAATGATCTAATTAAGTCATTTGAGTGTCTGCTAGGCACTAGGCGGTATGTTAAGTCTATTGACTTGTTCCTCAATTAAAGACTGAGATTATTATTTTCATTTTTATGCATGGCAAAACTGAACATCAGGGAGGAGAACTATCTTGCCCTGAGCATGGAGGGAGAGTATGTAGCGGAACTGCAATCAGAACCTAGATTTGTCTCCCTCAAAAACTGTGATCTTCCCGATATAGTAATACACCTCCTACTACACAGTGTTACCCTTGAGAGCTGACAAAAGCAAAAGCAACTTCATTAGAAAAATATGTTTGAAAAGTTTAAAGTTCATAGGTAAATCTTAAATTCTTTGCAAAGAGTTGAGAAGGAATAAACATGAATTAAGGATCAAATCTTTCATTATTTTTAAAAATGCTGCTGCAAAAATATTCATTCGTTTAACCAAAAATATTTATTGAGCTCAAAATTATGCTAAGTACTGAAAATACAGATGATAACATCAAATCAGCCAACAGTAGAGTTACACTAGAGCCTAGAATCTAGCGATGCTAATATTTATTCTTATTTTGAAACTATACCTCAAATGTCATATATTTTATATGAGTAGTCAAAACAATTCTCATTAGAATATTACTATTATCAAGAAAAACAATGGTCTCCTTTTTTTATATCACTACAAATTACCAAATGTATTACTCCCACCCTGCTGCTTCAACATCAATGAATAAACAAAACCTAAAAATCACTTAAGATATTTGCACACTTTGAGGTATGTTTTTCTTTAACTTGGGTTCTGCATGATTTCAAATTTTTTAAAAATAAGAAATAATAAAAGTGTCTTTTCAAAAATCTTATTATCCTATTCCACAAAAGTCAAGGTAAAAAGTTTTCCAATATACTACAAATAAGTTAAGCCTGTTAATTCTCTTCCATGAGGGACAGATGAGAACAAAACTATTATTAATTTTCTAGGTTAATTAAGCACTCTAGTCTGATATGTAAAATTAAAACTCTGAGATCAAAATTAAAAGTTTTTACAAGTTATTTAAAAGTACATATATTCAGTAGCAAATATAGGATACGGTATTGGTAGCTAAAGATTGGTTGCTCAAATGTTACCTTGAAACTCATTGTATCACTCATTTAGTTGTTGCCCTGTTTTGGGAGACAACTATGGGTTATGTGGATATATGTCCACTAAGAAAACTGGCCTGTGACTTTTTTCATGTAGGTTGTGGGATAGCTGTCAAATAGTAATGACATCTGGTCTTCACCGACTTGTTTTGCAATAAAAATTGGCTTCGCTTGCATCACAGAGAAAACTGGTTTTTAAAGGTGCTCCACAATTATTCATTCCTGACACTGGGATGTAAATGATGTTTCCTATAGCTTTCTTTCTTTCTCACTTTATTTCCTTAATTTGCTTTCTTCAAGCAGGGCATTGTTTCTGGTTTCTCTTTTGTTGAACATCAAGGACCCAAACTGCTAGGTTAGTAAGGATAACCTTGTTTCCATCAACTGAAGCTTCATCAACATGCGAGAACACTCAAAACTGCTTCAAAGAACCTGGTTCAGAAAGGCAAAGGCATGGGGAACTGAGGTATTGACAGAACTATCAGCACCACGCTGTAGTCTTGAAAGCATTATTCAATTTTTTTCTGTTTTTTTCTTCTGAAGCACTTACTGTTATATGTAATGATAAATAGTGCTGATAATCAATAAAGCTCTGCAAATATCAAACTCAAATTCTGAAAAATTTTAGCTATTGTTTTTAGTTATTACTCATGAAAGCAGTGGATCATTTAGACATTATTATTATTATTAATATTATTATTACTTACTACTAGTGTATACTCATATACACCAAGAACTTGTGTATGTATTTCATAATGATAGATTTATTTAGGTATGCAAAATATAAAAAGCCTTTCTTTCATCAAGATTGATTTATAAGCTGAGATTTGTTCCTTTAGAAGGAAAGATGATTGCAAGACATCAGTTGATTGTATACTGCTTTACTTTATTCAATAATGTAGCAAAAGTATTTATACATTCACATCTTACAGAAAATAGAGAGGCACTAAAAATTGATTACCCTGCCATGTTGAAGCATGTATCTCTTTCTTCTGATTATTTTGTTTTAAACTACTAAGAAGACTAATGGAAGTTGAAAAAATCACATATATGTTTTCAAGTTAAAAGGGGCACCAATAAGTACTGGGAAATAGTAATGATTTAATAATGTATTTAAAAAATGTATGGACAAACTAATTTTGTATTTCTTTGGGGTTTTAAGACAAGAGAGTTGCTACAAACAAAGGAAATGAACTTGATGTCTTGGTTTGAAGCTTCATAAAGTGTTGATTTTTCAAGACATTTGTTAAATAACACTTAATATGCAAGTTATTAAGGAATTATTTCTATCATTTGAAATATTTTCATCATATGGTAAATCTAGCTTTACTTTTACATGTCTTTCTAGTTTCTGTATGAACTCCATCTCCTAAATTTTATCTAGAGAGATGCCTTAACTAACCACAGCATATTAGTTTATTAATATTTCTTATAATACACATATAGTCTTTTTTAACTCTATGCCCTAGATGAATTCATATTAGGCAATATGGCACATCACTTCTAGTACATAATTGATATGTTAGGAATCACATTTATGAAGATAGTTGTCAAGACCTTATGTCAGTAAGATATGTGTAGTGGGACAGATATGACAGAATGCAATGAACTGATTATCAGTGGGCTCATGAGCTATTGTGAAATTCCTCCCTTATCCATTTACAACAGTTGGCCTAGGTATCATGCCCAACTATGGACATCAGCCCAGATAACAGCACCCCAACCAACAAGGTAAGCATGCTAGAGAACACTTTCTTTGCTCTTGACAAAACTGGTGTTAGCATTAATTTTCAAATATAGTGGTAGTTCATAAATTGTCTGTTTATGAAATTTCATCCTGATTTCTTTTCTAGAGTAAGTTTTGAATCAAACAAGCAAGTCAATTCTCTTCAACCAAAAGTGTAAAGGAAAACTGAGTATTTAAATATCCAGCATGGTTACATCTATATGTATTAACAAGAAAAAGCTGATCATCTTGTGTGTTTAGCAAGGAACAAAAGGATCATGTACAAATACCACGTGTGTTTAGCAAGGAACAAAAGGATCATGTACAAATACCTCTTCATAAACAGCAGGCATTTGCCTCCCACACATATGTGGAGGAACCTACTTTTCAGCTTTTGCAACCAGTTTTATGCAACTATTCTCAATTTTCAAAAGCTGGAGATATATAACAAATGTTCAACACTAAAATGAATGCTCTTTGAAGTCAGGAAGTATGTCATTTTCGTTTTTATTTGCCATGTTTAGCATAGTGCCAGTCGCATTATAGGTGGTCAATAAACCAGTATACTTATGGCAAATTTGATCATTCCTTAAAGATTCAAAAGGTATTTTAGAGTTTAGAGGGCCTCGAATTCAGTTACAAGTATAAGGTGTAATAACAATGGTAAGATCCACAAACTGGACTGGCTACAACATTTGTGTGTCCCAGTGCAGAATGAAAATCTGGGGATACTTATTTAATGATGTATTAAGAATTCTGAGATGGTGACAGCAGAGCATTAAACCAAGTACAGGTCTTGTGTGACAGGATAAGTCACACACCCATGAATCTAGCCCTGTTTACAAATGTCAGTTAACTGAGCAATCCACTTCATGTATAGTCTGAGAAATGAAATTTCATCTTTATGAGTGGATATTCGTTTTGGAACTTATTTGGTATTTCCCGGCTTCTTATGATGATTAGATATTTTCTAGAAGAAGACATGGCTTTTCAAACAATGAAACTGAGGCTCCAATCAATTCTCTAATCAAGTGTGTTTGCAATCGTGTACGAGTGAAAGAGTATGATTTTATCTGTTCATGGCTTCCCCTTTGGATGTAACACCAATGCCCATCCATGGGCCTGATACACAAGAAAATCCCTGCCACACCGAGGTTAACCTCTTCCAGGGAACTAAGGGACTTTTTAACACAGGGGATAATAAGGTTAGAGATTCTACCTTGAGCTGGTAGACCGATTATTGAGATCAGTTCTTAGCATGCAATTCATTTTACCATACAAATAAAACAACTTTCTGATACAAGATAAAATAATAATTTAATTGTTCAGCAGAGAGATCACTGAGTGCATCTTCTTACTACTTTGTTTCTTAATAAAAATACCTGAAGAATTTTCCTGAAGTCTTCAGGGTGATAATAGGAACTCAATTTGTGAACAACTTCAGACTGTGAACTCATTTTGGGAAACATGCCACATTTATTCTACATTGTTATATATTGTATAAAGGCACATCCAGATGCTGATATTGGCAAAATGATTGATTAACTACATTGTTAAACAAGTTTTCTACATGAAGTTCAATCAAATAAACAAAGTAAAATTTCCAGAATTGGTTTTGTTTTGTATATAGAATTCAGTATTAACTGTAAGCTATAATTGCCTTTTTGATTTAGATATACCATTAATGTTCATTTACACTCCTCTAACTCTTGACTTAATTTTCTACTTTCTACCATTACTCAATAACGATGTTGCCATTTTTATCGAGATATCAAGTAAATCTCTATTTCCTTTTCTGTTATCTCATATAGATTTGTTTTTTCATTTATATACAAGAAGAGAAAGCTTTGTGCCATGTATTATTTTTATAGACTTTCATTCCACCTAATTCTTGACAGGAAAATATTATGCTATACACATCAATCTAGGAAGCTTTAGATTGCTGGTTTTATTGCTATATATCAAGCTTTAATTTTCATCTACTTAATACATAAGTTTCTATATTTCGGAATCATAAGACTTAAACTATTATTGCTTATATCATAAAATATAGGATTATTATCTCTTTGTCTGAGACCTGAAGCGTATTTTTCTGAAATGGAATTTACTTCCAAATGATTCAAGAGCAATTTAAAATGAATGACTACAAAGCTAATTTTATCTGCATTTGGCTGCCCATCCATCAGAGAGATAATTCATGATATATTACAACAAAAGGCAGCTGGAATTAACTATTTGAATGAGACTCTGGCTTATGTTTAATATTTTGATTAAAATATCCTTTGGAAGACAAAGACTATGGTCTGTATTTCAGGCAACATATTAATGGATTCATCACTTAAATTTAAGTAGCTGAATATATAATGCCTTAAATGTGCAATTTGAAGAAACTGAATGAGTTTTAACTCCAAAAGAAAAAAAAAAAACTTTACTGCTTTTAAAGATGCACTTTCCAAATCATGCCCATACATTATTAATAGTGACATGAAGTCAACATGCTATTCGACGTGCTCTTACCTGTGAAACAGAGGCACCATCTTCTGCCCCAATTTAAGCCTTTATGATCTCTGACTTTTACTAATATAAAATCCTCCTATATGTTTTCCTGCCTACAATCTCTACTTCTGCCATGTAGTCTCTATCATGCTCTTAGAAAAATTTTTGAAAAATACATTACTTCCATCTTCAAATAATGTAATAAATAAAATGTACAGCAAAATGGTAAGTTTCTTTTGCTTATCAGTTAGCTGAAAAATACTGAATGATTGAGGAGGGGTTGAGAAAATGTGCATTTTCATTACTGGCTACAGTGTAAATTACATCATTGTAGAGAAAATTTAACAATATAAATCAAAATTCAATCTCTGTATACCTCCAAATAGGTTATCCCACTTGTTAGAAGCAATGTTACAGACATAATGGCATATATGTACACACATGCACACACTTACACACACAAAGATGTTCACTGCAGCACTGTTTATTAAAAAATAAATGATATATTACAATAAGAGGCAGCTGGAATTAACTATTTGAATGAGACCAAGAACAACTGAAAATCAACTGAGAAATGGTTAGATAATTACTTATCATACATTCTTCCCTGAGAAGCCTGTTTCACTGATAAAAATAAGGAAGCAAATTTGTATGTATAACACTAGATGGGTATCCATTATTCACTTAGCAAATAAAGTAAGTTTTTAGCTAGTCTGTACAGAAAGATGCCACTTTTTGTTAAGAAAGAAAGAAGGAATGAAAGAAGTGTGTGTGTGTGTGTGTGTGTGTGTGTGTGTGTGTGTGTGTGTGTGTGTGTATGGCTGTATCAATCAATCATAGGTGTAAGGTAAAGTTTCGAAGTCAATGCACAAAAATATTAACAGTTATTACTTCTAGGGGTAGAATTGAGGGCTTTAGGAGAAACTTTACCTTCTATTTGAAGTAGGGTTTTCAAATACTAGATTGTAGGTGGCTTCTATTTTTAATGTGGTTTCTGAGTTTTTATTCAAATTAATGTAATTAAATAATCCACGTGCAACTATTGCTTCAGTCTAGAATAACCACTACATGTTTCTTCACTAAATTAAACCTTCCCAAATCAATTATACTGATTCCATAAAGCCTTATGTGATGATTCCATTAAAACTTGTGTTTATAGACCATATTACTTGTAGCTAATATAGCATTTATTTCATTCTGCCTCGTTTCATCTCATTTTCCTCTTATTTTTAATTGCCCTAATTTTCTTACCATTACGACCTCTGACTTTGAACTAAAATAGCTTAATATATTTCTCACATTTTCAAAAACAAAATATTTGTTGATTGCCTTCTACATAGTAGGACTGTCTTCACTGTTGTAGTTGAAGTCTTTTTATTTACAAAAAGAAATAAAATAATAGATGTTAAATTTATGATACTCTAAATTTATAATAAAAATTGATCTATTAGTCTGGAATATGTTTTTAATTCATTAGTACTTGTCTTTCACTTTAAAATGCTTACTTTTAGGATGTCGGAAAAGGTTTGCTAATATGCGTAAGGACTTACATAGTGAACTAGGAAAAGTTTTATCATTTTCTTACTCTCTATTAATGGCTAGAGCTACAAATCTTATATTATTATTACAAACTTCAAGAATCTGAAGACTAAAACAAGATTATTCAGGAGAAAATTATAAAAATTAAACAATATCAATAGATAAATAAGACAACATAAACCTAGGGTTAACCCTTACTCGTTAATTAAAAGAATGATTTATAATTTAAAGGAATCTAATAAAGATATGCAAACTCAACATTATAATATATTCACATGATACACATTGATCTCTTTCCCGGAAACTTTCTGTGATTGTCAGTTTTATGTGTCAGCTTGGCCAGGAATACATTCCCCAGTTATTCGGTTCAACAATAGTTGAGAGGCTGCTGTGAAGGTATTTCGTAGATGTGATTAAGTCCATGATCAGTTACTTTTTGTAAGAGAGGTTATCCTAGATAATTTGTGTTTGCCTGTTTCCATCAACTGAAAGCCCTTATAAGAGCTGAGACTTCCCTTAGCAACACCTAGATCAGTTTTAAGTGAATAATCGAGGACTATAGCCTAGCCAAGTTGACACATAAAAGTGGCTATCATATTTCGCACAACTTCATTGCCACCCTGTTTCATAACTCTTGCTCATGCTTCACATATCAAACACCCCTTCCTCTAAAGGCTTCCCCCTTCCAAATCCTGAACATAAGCTCCAGCTTTCATCTTTCATTGTTCTTGTTTGCATTCTTGTTTATATTTCTTTTCCACTAGGAGGGAAGTTTAGAGCACTAGAAAGAATATTTAACTTATTCATTTCTGTATAACTGATATCCAGTCCAGTGTTGGGCTTGGTTTCAGGTTTTTTTTTTTACCTCATTCCACTTGAATTGTTGTCCTGAAAAAAATTCTGTAATATAGGATAGAAACATACAGGAATTACTCTATCAATGGAAATCATGAGAAGAGGTCTTTGCACAAAATACAACAGAAATATACACATTTAGAAGGTGGTGTTTAGTGTTTATAAGTACAGATCCAGTTCTTGCACTTAAAAAATTACAACTATTTTCTATGCAAATGTTAATGCCATACATTATAAAGTGTACATACCCTTGGACTAAATATATTCTCTTGCTAAATAATAAAAGTTGTATTTAAAGCATATTATGAGTGGAAAATAATATGATCCATCTAATTACAGTGCCTCTTCAACCTCTTGGCCTCATTTGACACTTGACTTCATTGCTTTACTCCCTCCTTTTTGAAACTTCCTCCTCTCTTGGGGACTGCACATTAGCACTAGATTGCTTCCCAACCCACCTTTTAGACCTTTCCCTTCCTTCTTTGCTGCTTGAATACAGTCACATACCTATCAAGATTCTCTCTTTTAGTCTCTCCCTTGGGCATCTTGTCCATAATACCAGCTTCAATTATCAGATCATGTCACATGCATAACCTTTCACTCAGCCCTTATAAGGCCTTTCAATTGATGTAAATAGGCAAACACAAATTATCTAGGATAGTCCCTCTTACTAAAGGTAACTAATCGTGGACTTAATCACATCCACAAAATAGCTTCACAGCAGCCTCTAGGCTAATGTTTAATTGAATAACTGGGGAATGTATTCCTGGCCAAGTTGGCACATAAAACTGACCATACCCCTGCTTCTTAAAATCCTCAGTGTCTTTGCCTTGACCAAGAATGAAATAACTCTTCACCAGGCCAATAAAGATCCAGCTGATCTGATTGTTGGTGGCCTCTAAGTCTCATTTTCTACCCCTCTTATCTTTCTTCATCATTCTTAAGAAGACAGGCCAGTATTTGTATCTTTGAAGACACCAAACTCAGTCTTACCCTAGGGTATTTGTACTTGCTCTTCATTTCTCTAAGAAAGACCTTGCCTCTCTTCTTTGCCATTTAGGTTTCAACTTAAGATGTCTTCTCGATTAGGAGAGATCTTAACCACCCAATCTCAATTTCTTGATGTTTCTCTCCAAAAACATGCCATTCTATTTGATTTCTTCTTATCAGCTATTGCTATCTCAAACTAGTTTGTATAGTAAGTTAGTTGCTTATTTTTCCCCTCCCACAAAACTCTAAGCTTTATGGGATTGAAAAATTTATCTATTTTGTTCAACACTCTAAGCTCAGCATAAACATTGAGTGAATGTATCTTCGTTCTAAAACCAGCTTCTCTTTTCACTCAACTCTTTATTTCTGACTGTATAATACCATATTCAAAGTCAAAACCTTGAAGCCCTATCTCCCTGTCAGGTCGAGTCCATCTACATATGTAGTATATATCATCTCTTTTTTGTCTCTGTCATCAGCCCCTATTCTTCTTTTCATCATCAGAACTCAAATTGAGGTCTTTACCATTTTCATTTGGATTTTTACAAGAGCCTTGTTACTAATTTGCCTTGATCCTGACTTTCCTCTCTTAATTCCATCTATACCACATCACTATATTAACATTTCTAAGTAGAAAGTGGAATCATAACAGCTTCTGCTGGAAATATTCATTATTCAACAGAACATGACCTCAAATTTATTTAATTTTCAGCTTATTTACCATCACTCCACTAAAGCAAATCTTGTCATTCTGTATTTCATAAACAGTTAAAAAATTTTTTTCCTCCTTTTTTATATTTGCTCTGCACATAATGCCTTATTTCCTATTGAGTTTTCAAGGTTTATCTCAATACTACTGAAAAATCTATTCCTAACCCACCCAGAAAAACCATTCTTTGATGTTCAATTGTAAAAATCATTTCAATTCAAGAGTCCCAATCATTTTTTATTCCTTACTGCAGCTAGTTCAACCATATATCTAGTAGGCTTTAAAACTTTTTCTCAATTGAAGTAAACATATATAAAAATTAGTCATCTCCATAGATAATGTATTATGATAATTCAAATTCTATGAATGTAATCTATCTATATCTATCTACTTATCAAAACCTCTATATATTTTAACTATGATGGAAATTTTTAAGTATATGCAAAATGATAGAAAAAAGAAACTCAATTACCCATAATCCAGCTTTAAGAAATTCCAACAGTTT
>NW_011888806.1:2880366-2903151 GCF_000151845.1 Pteropus vampyrus | reverse complement strand
AAAATGATAGAAAAAAGAAACTCAATTACCCATAATCCAGCTTTAAGAAATTCCAACAGTTTGCTAATTTTGTTTTACATATAATTTTTTTTTTTCAGAATTCCTAAGTGAGGGAAACTGAACATATTGGAGTACTAGGTTGAATCAGCGAAGGGGACAAATATCACCAAATTAAGAATAATAATTAAATTCATAACATTGCAAACTATAAAAACAAAATTAATGATAAAATATTGAAAATAAGAATACTTGATTTATGGGTATAATGTTCATCTACAAAATTAAGACCTAAAAATAATAGCAATTAATAATAAGACTACATGGTTCAAATATATTTTATAAGACAAAACCATTAAAAAATTCTAATATGAGATTTCCCATACAACTTAGAAACTCTGTTTAGTAACTATGGAGTGAATAAATTAGCCTTTAAATTAAATTTATTAATAAAACATCCAAAAATCACAGTACAGTTGACCCTTGAGCAACATTGGTTTTAACTGCAAGGGTCCACTTACAAGCAGATTTTCTTTTCAATAAATACATACAGTATTGTAAATGTATTTTCCTTATAATTTTCTTAGTATTTCTCTCTAAATTACTTTATTATTGTATGCTACAAGAATACATTATATATTATATATGACATACAAAGTATGTGTTAATCGGCTGCTTATGTTTTTGATGAGGCTTCCAGTCAACAGTAGACTAATGGTAGTTAAGATTTTGGGGAGTCAAAGTTATACATGAGTTTTCAACTGTGATGGAGGTCAGTGTCCCTAATCTCCACTTTGTTCAAAGGTCACCTGCAGTCCATTAGTTGATAATTAAGTTCATGAATATAGGAAACTTCACAATCATAAAACCTCATTCTTTCCTAGGATTTCCCCAAGCTAGAAATCTAAGCATTGTCATTGGCTCTTTCTTCTTCCTCACTTCCAACATAAAAACAATCAACATGTCCTACTAATTATATGACCCATGTACTTCTTGAATCTGCCTCTTTTTCTGTTTCTGATTCTATTTATAGCCAGAAAAATTGTAAAGCCTCATAATTGGTATCCTTTGTGTCCTGTCTAAAGGCAAGATCTGACTATGTCACTTTGTTTAAAATCCCAAAGCTCCTCATTTCCTATAAGGTATATCCAAGCTCATTAACATGGTATACAAGCTCCGCCATGATATGGAGGGGGCCTACTATTCCATCTTCTCTCATCACTCCCAACAATACAGACCATCTAGCATCCTCTTTACACAAATATGTAGTTTAATATCTTCTGTCTTCAAAGACTTCCTCTTCTATTTTACCTACTCCTCTTCATGCTGTAAGCCTCAGCTCAAGCATCTTACTGGGAAGTTTTCTCTAACTCCTCAGCTCTGCTAGCTTAGCATCGACCTCTCCCCTGCTCCTACCTTCAACTTTGTTACATATATATATTTCTTACATATATTTCTAATGCTGCATTTTATAATTAACTCTGTAGCTAACTAACTCTTATTCATCTTTTTATACTTGGTGCTTATTATAGTCTTTTATATGTATAATTTTAATTATATATAATATATAAGATTATAAGAATATTTAATTTTTAAATAAATGCTTGCAGAGCTTTCTGTAACTAGAGAAGAACAAATAGACCTTGGGTTCTCATAAACTGTAAATTGTATAATTGCTACAAAAATAGACTTTGGGATCTCACAGACTTGGGTTTGAATCTTAGTGCTGCTGTTTACTATGTGTGGGACTTTTGGTATTTTACCTAATTTCAGTTTCTATGGCTGTTAAATGGGTAGGTATAGCAATATGATAAAAGTGTGAGAGTTAAATGAAATAAGGTAATAGGAATGATTTGGATAGAGATGACCACAGATAAGATCTTCATATGTAATAACTATTCGTACTATTTTCTTATTGCATTGTTATTGTGGATTCTAAGCTTCTCCCAATTTCCCAAACACACTTTAGCACTAATATGTCTTTAATCCATCTTCCTGAAATATCCTTTCTCTCCTGTGCCTAGTAAACTACTCTTCTTTCCAAGTTCACCTTAAGCTTATCTCGTCCAGGAAGTCATTCTAGACCCTTCTAGCGTGGATTTGTTGCACTGTCCCCCCCACCCCCCACTAACATTGCACAATATGCACTGCTATAATGTCACACTTACCACACGGTAATGTGTCATATTGTGCTTTTCTGTGCCCCACTATACAGAGAGCTTATTTGAATAAGATTGTGTATACCTCACTTACAAATCTGTAGTACCCGGCCATGTTTGATATGTAGCAGGACCACAAGATAATTAAATAAGAGATGACTTACTCACTGATAGACTCCTTGCTCTGAGCTCTAGCACTGGGGCAGCTGCTTGAAAAGAACCAGGGACATATGGAGAAGAACTGAATTGTCTGGTCTCAGGGCAAAAGCAGGAGGGGTAGCTTTCTCCCAGACAGAAGTGCTGGCTCAATCTATTGGTTTTCTTGTTGAGCCCTCCCCATTCCTCGCTTACAGATGCAGGCAGTCACCATATCTGAGTCTCCATCAACGTGGCTAACACTGGTCACTCTGCCCGGGTAATTCCCTGAGATCCTGCCCCACCCAACCTGCAGCCCCACCCAAGCCTCCTCCAGTGGCTTTTCAATATAAATGGTCTGTCTTGGCACATACTGCAGACTTTCCTAAAATCTCTTAAAGGTTTACAAAACCAAGGCAAGCAGCATCTGGCCTTGGCATGCCCTGTACCTCTTGCCGAGCAGCCTCAAGCCCAGCACTTGTGGCAGCTGGCTTTGACTCCCAACTTGGCTTCTCGAGGCACCTCTAAGCCCAGTACTGGTGGTAACTTTCTGTGGATTGCTTGATAATCTTGCCAGGTGGCCTTGGGCAGTGCACAGGCTGCAGATGAACTTGGCCTGAGGCAGGACCCCTCCCAGGAGGTTCTAGAGCTGCGTGCGCACCCAGTGGTCAACTTTAATGCCAGCTAGAGCACCATCCTGGGCTGCATCTGAGGATGACACACCTAAAGGGAAGACTGGGCAGGCACCAGAGACCTGCTAAAGTGAGTCCTGCTCTATAGGGTTAGTCCTTCATCAGCCAGTCAGCCTATGGGTCAATCTTTCCCACTGATGTGCAAACAGCTACCAAAGCTACAACAAGAAGGCACATACAACCTATATAAGAGATAAACCTGGAGCACCCAGCTCAGGTAACCAGGGGCACTTACTACATAAGTCCAGTCAACTAAGACCAGGAGACATAGCAGTCCTACTCAATATATAGACATGAACATAGGGAGGCAGCCAAAATGAGGAGACAAAGAAACATGTCCCAAATGAAAGAACAGAACAAAGCTCCAGAAGAAAACTAAACAAAATGGAGACAAGCAACATACAGATGCAAAGTTTAAAACACTGACTATAAGGATGCTCAATGAACTTAGGGGAAGAGTATAGGAATTCAGTGAGATCTTTAACAAAGAGATAGGAAACATAAAAATGGGAAGAGTATAGGAATTCAGTGAGATCTTTAACAAAGAGATAGGAAACATAAAAATGGGAAGAGTATAGGAATTCAGTGAGATCTTTAACAAAGAGATAGGAAACATAAAAATGGAGATAGAAAGCATTAAAAAGATACAGACATAAAAGAAACGGAAATGAAGAATACGTTAGAGGAATACATTACAATAGATTAGATGAAGCAGAGGATCAAATTAGCAATTTAGAAGATAAGGTGACAGAAAACACCCAAACAGAACAGCAACAAGAAAAGTAATTTTAAAAAATGAAGATAGTTTAAAGGGCCTCTGGGAAAACATCAAGTGTACCAACATTCACATCATAGGGGTACCAGAAGAAGAAGAGAGTGAGCAGGGAATTGAAAACTTACTTGAAGAAATAATGACAGAGAATTACCCTAACCTTGCAAAAGAAATAAACATATAAGCACAGAGAGTGCCAAGCAAGATGAACCCAAAGATGCCCATATAGAGACACATCATAATTAAATTGCCAAAGGTTAAATACAAAGAGAGAATCTTAGAAGCAGTAAGTGAAAAGCAGTTAGTTACCTAAAAAGGAGCTCCCATAAGATTGTCAGCTGATTTTTCAAAGGAAATTTTCCAGGCCAGAATGGATTGGCATGAAATAGTCAAAGTGATGAAAATCAAAGACCTACAAGCAAGATTACTCTACAAAGCAAAGCTATCATTTAGAATCGAAAGACAAATAAAGAGCTTCCCAGACAAGAAAAATCTAAAGGAGTTCATTAACACCAAACCACTATTACAAGAAATGTTAGGATTTCTCTTAATAGAAGAAGAAGAAGAAAAAAAGATAAATATAAATAATAAAATGGCAATAACTTCATATTTATCAGCAATTACTTCAAATGTGAATGGATTAAATGCTCCAATCAAGAGATAAAATAGATAAAGGGATAGGAAAACAAGACCCTTCCATATGCTGCATACAAAGAAACTCACTTAAGATCAAAAGACACACAGAGAATGAAAGTAAAAGGATGAAAAAAGGTATTTCATGAAAATGGAAATTTAAAAAGAAAAAAAAATGCTGAGTAGCAATACTGAAATATCAGGCAAAATAGTCTTTGAAACAAAGGCTATAACTAGAGACAAAGAAGGATCCAGCAATTCCACTTTTGGGTATTTATCCAAAGAAACCCAAAATACTACTTTGAAGAGACACGCGAGTCTGTGTATTCTTTGTAGCATTACTTACAAGAGCCAAGATATGGAGGCAACCTGGGTGTCCATCAGTGGAAGAATGATTAAAGAAGAGGTGGCACATAGATACAATGGACTATTACTCAACCATAAAAAAAAAAAGGAAAACAAAAAGAACTCTTGCCATCTTCAACAATATGGATGGACTTAGAGGGTATTGTGCTGAGTGGAGTAAGTCAGACAGAGAAAGGTAAATGCCGTATGATTTCACTTACATGTGGAATCTAAAGAACAAAATAAATAGACAAAATGGAAACAACCTCATAGATACAAAGAACGATTTGATGATTGCTAAGTGGAAAGGGTTTGGGGAGTGGGTAAAAAAGGGAAGGAGATTAAGAAGTACAAATTGGTAGCTACAAAATTGTTATGAGAGATAAAATATAGCATAAGGGATATAGTCGATAAAATTGTAATAACTATGTATTGTGTCAGGTAGGTTCATTATATAAATGTCTAATCACTATGCTGTACACCTGAAACTAATATAGTTTTATATGCCAACCATAACTGAAAAAATAATAATAATTAAAAAATAAATAAATGCTAAATAAATCTCTGATTAAAAATAATAAAATAATAAAAATTACAATACTAACATATTTTAGTCACTAGAATTCTACAGTAAACAAATAGCAAAAATGGAAAGTCATTCTTCAAGGTCCATGTCACTCCCCAAACCTACCTACTATAGACAGTAGTTTGTTTCATTCCAGATCTTTTTTCTATGAAGTTATTCATGCAGTTGTGTGTATAAATGTGTGTGGATGCATATATAGAATTAAAAAATACAAATGGGATCATGCTGCACATTTTGTGTTGACTACTGTTTTTATAGTAAATTCTATGCCTCACTTGATCCATCACTTGCCGAAGCTGATGCTATCATATGTCTACTATGTGCCAACCAGTGTCCTACAATGTTTAATATAAGCTAGCATTTAATGTTAAAAGCAAAACAAAGCACTGTACATTTTTTGACTTTGGTAATGTTTGCATGAGACCAAACTTTCTGCAGATGTTTTATAACAACGACAACCTAAATCCTAGGCATCACAAACTTTATTAATGTCATTGTCATCTTTAGCTTCTGAATCCATTTATGTCTTTTTTAAAATCATAGGTTCCATGTGGCATGTGATATAAATTCATATTTCATGACTTTTCCAGGAAAAGAGTAATTCTGCTTGTTGAGTGAAGGTTCTGATGATGAACCAATATCCTCACTTTTTATCTTTTTCGATGGAGTAAATGACATTCTGTCCAAATTTACTGTTTTGAAAGATAATATACATTGTCTACTGAAGATGGTAACGGAATAAATCATCTCCAGCAAGGTACAGGGTTGGTTAATGTTTGACATTTTCACCTCCGCTGCTACTGGAAATCACAGCACTTGACACTAGGTCCCAAAATTATTAAACCTGAGAGTGGCAACCTTCTTTCTCCACGTGAGATCTCACTTCTCCTTGACATTTTACTCCTGAGATCCCTTTAAGCTCCTGGCCTTTTCTCCCTGCCTTTAACTCCTGCATCTAATTAAATTGGGACAAGTCTTTAGAAAACAGTTTTCCTTCAAAGTTATTCATTCAAAGTTCCCCTTCAGGCATTCTTTGTCACTTTACCCTAGCATGCCATCTTTATATGAAGTCGAAAGAAGTGAACTATTTTTATAAGATAAAAAAACTTTCAAGACTTAAATCTACCTTGATGTTTTAGATAAAGAATAGATTTTGAAATATGACAAATGCTTCAGTATTTCTAGAAGTTTGCGAGTAAACAAAAAGTTCCAGACTCTGGTTAATAAAGACAGTTAAACATTTAAAAATGTATCATTATATATTTAGAACTAGTTTTATTTGGAGTCTATAATTAAATTCCACAACAAAAATAAAACAATTTAACTAACAAGTGTAATTTAACTCATTCCCAATAAGTTTCTTTTGGGAATAATATTGAACATCAGAATCAGGCTGCACTTTTAATATTGTATCAGTTTAGAACAAGACAAAATGAAGATCAAAGGAAATAAGGAATTAAGTCTGGGAATATGGTACTAGTTAAATATTTTGTCTCCTGAGAAAAAAAATTAAAACTTGCCAAGTCGTCAATTACTTTAAAACTACTACCGTATTTTACAAATAAACCAAAAAATTCCTTTTACTTTGTTTAAAAATATGAAGATCAGGTATATATACCTTTTGTTGTTGATCACGTGTATTTAGTTCCAGGGCTACAAATCGAATGAGATTTAATGATGGGCTCTACCCATCACTCGCTGGAAGCCAGAGAAGTGGTTTCTCATTTTAGTAATTGCTACTTGTGCTGTTTCTAATAAGAGGTAAAGCAAGTTTTCTTTATGAAACCAATTTTCTCTGTATTGTTTAGTGATCCTATATTGTCATCTCATTTTTTAGCAACACTGTGAGATGTGACTTTTTATAATAATCTCCTTCTATTTTTCATAGATGAAAGTTTGGATTTTGAAAGTTTGAGTGTGTTTCCCCAAACTGAAAGAGCTAGGAAAGGAAGCCAGGTTCTTCTGTCTTTCTAAGCCTGACTGTTCTATGAGTGATGCTGCCTCCCACAGCATGAAAACTTATTTATGAAGACAATTTTCTTACAGTACTATTGTTAGCAACAACATTTAAACAACTACAAACAACAACGACAAATCAAATTCTTATAAAGCCAGGTACCTTACTAAGTACTTAAGAATTTATTCTCTCATTTAATTCTCACAACAGCACCATGGGTAATACTGTTATCTCTATTTTTATAAAGATGAAAAAACAGAGGAACGGAGAAGCCAGTTAACTTGCCCAAGGTCCACACAGCGAATAAGGAGCAGAAATCTCCTTTGACTAACACTCACACAGACTTAGAGAACCACCAGAAGAATAATCACTTCTCTGGAGTTTCTCAGGAAGGTATCAATGTCTATTTATTAGTTATAGGTCACAATGAGAAATATACAGATGCTACTTTTTCAATACATAATTTTGTATCTGCTAGTCTCTTTAGAGATTACAATATGTTCTTATTGCTCTTTTATTTGCTTTACTTTCTAGTTTACTCAACCAACATATTTATAATAACTGCTTTAAATTATCTATAAAAGCTAGTCTCTGAGTTAAAAAAAAAAAAAAAGACTTAGCAAATCACTGTCCACAATATGGAGTAGAAAAATAAAATACGAGTGGCATAGAATATATGTCAGCAACTTGAAAATTGTTAACTGCTTCAAAGAATAAGGTATTAGTACTGTTAAAATTATTGTCAAATAAGTAATAACAAATAAGCCGATTTGCAAAAAAATATAAAGAAAATATCCTAAGATATGTAGTAAAACTCAAGTGCAAAATTTAACAACTTTTAGCTGTTATTCTTGAGCTGAAAATCTAAACTTGCTTTTTATCCACCTTTAAAGAGTTTCTTCAGGGTATCATTATTATAAATAATGATTATGAACTAATATAAACTGAAGCAGAAGTCAGGGGCACCGAGGGCACAACTTTGGCCTTTTTTGTTACAGGAGGTGTATTTCTTTGAACGGTATCCATTTCCCTTTCAACAAGGTCTCTGTTTTATCAAACCTCCGAAAAAGAAATAGGAGTTGACAATCTTTACAAATATAAAGAAGGCAAACAATTTGTGGAAAGGAAGAATAACAAGGTTTCCTTACATTAAGGAGGTGTTTTATCAGCAGTGCACTCATGCCTAGAAAATCTAGGTCTTTGAGCACATGTGGTTATTTTCAAGAAGGCCTACCCTTTCTGTCTTCCACTTTAGTAAACTCTGGGAGTGAAAAACCATGCTGTGAATACAGCTAGTTCATTGACATTAGCAGCATATCATTTTCCAAAGTTTGAGAGAGCAATGGATTGATTTCAAGGTTCACAGTAGGGCAGGGCAAGACATGCAGCTCATATGGCTTTCGGAAACAATATAAATTCATAGAGCTATTTCAAGGTTTCATGAAGATGTGATAAACTACTGGATTGGGTTACACGCTTCCTCCTGCAAGGACTATTTTATCCACTTCTCTTAGATAAGTCAGACTGATTTGTTGTTTTCATGCTCTGTTTTTCTTCAAATCTACTTAAATAAGCAAGTTGATTTCAAGCGGACCCCCTAAGACCTTCTTACTCTATATGAGTTCAACTCAAGTTCTTGTGAAATCATTATCCTTTTCAGACCTTATAGACTGACTGCTACAAAAAGTGAACCAAAAAGTAAAACTATAAACTAAAAAAAAAGTGCTTATCAACGATACGTTGTTCTGTGTACATGTGCATACAGAATCATGCAGTATTTATGAAAATGTCGCCTATGCAGCATGTGCTGCAGGCAGAGCGAACGCCTGTGACTCTAAAATACATACAAGTTACTCAGGTCAAAGTGCCACTTTACTCTCACCAGAACCAGAACCACATCCAAATCAAAGCAAACAAAATCCTTTCAATAGTCAGGAGAGCAGAGAAACAAGGAAGCTATTTGAATTTAATTGTTTCTGTTGAAATCACCGCCAGTACTTCACGAAAAGCTTCCTCTTATATGATCTGTCAGAAAAAAATCAAGCTGCTTTTTTTTATCATAAATTGGAAAATAAAATTGAATCCTACTGAACCAAAGAGTCAAAAAATTGTCTATGACTCTTATTATCAATTTACCCATTCACTGCTCTGGTTCTTCAGTATCCTCAGAGTACCATGCTACAAGTCTAAAAAAGTACTGACTGTTAATTACCTATAAACCTCATACTTCACAGGAATAACAGAATTAATGAGAGATAATTGCAAAATCTACTGGACTCAATGTCAGAAGATCTACATTGTCAAGACACATATCCTTTCTGAGTTTTAATTTCATCACCTGCTAAATGGAGGATAATGCAGTGGAAACATGTTTTTCTTTGCCCATCATTCATTTTCTCTATTTTGTGACAAAAATATCTCCTATATTCTCAAGCCATGTGGTTCACTTTCCCATTCATGTCCTTTCCAGTTCGTCAAAGCATTCTAATACTGTCACCACAATTACTGGTTCAAGGTGAGCACATGAACGACCCTAGGTAGTATCATCAAAATGAAACCTGGGATTTTGTTGTAATAGAAAGGAAATGATTACTAAAAGGACTGACTGTTATTATGGTGCTGTTAGCAGTCATGTGATGTGGGTTGGAAAGAGCAAGTTTGGATGAAGCGAACACAGAGAAAGTCAGAGTTGAGCGATGTAGAGAATGTTTTGAGGTCCTCATTCGAGTCCATGGATCTCGCTGCTACTGAATTCAGATGGATCCATTTCTGGGATTTCTATTACATGAACCACTAAATTATTTTTTATGTTTAACTTGGTCTTATTTCACTTGCATCCTGAAGATTCCTAACTATTAAAGTGTGCAGACTGAGCTGACATACAATGTAAATAATCTTTTTGGAAAATTCTTATTTGTTTAAATATAAAAGCTAAAAAAATCCTTAGCTTTATAAAATATATTCCCACTTGTAGTCAATTAAATGAATAAGCTTTAAAAAAGTTTCCTATGCCATAGGCACTCTGCAAGAGTTTGGTAATATGAAGAATAAGAAAATAAAACTAGTTCTGAAGGAGTTTCTAGGTAAGTAGGGACATAAACATGTATAAAATAATAATAGGGTACTTTCTGTAAAAAAGGTAAAAACTAAGGATTATATAAAACTCAAGGCTACCATATTACACAACTCTAGGGGGCGCCACTCATGCCATAGTTTATGTAAATGTCATCCCCTGAGTCATACACAGAAAACTTAGCTCAACTACACCTCTGTCAGCCAAACTGCACCAACAAGTATTTTCAATCTCCATAATAGTTCTTGGCTGTTACATATTTTAGTGAACTGATTATTGCCCACTATATTTGAGTTTTTAAGGAAACTTCTGGCAGACAGCTGGCATCACAGGTTTACCATTACACAAACCAGACACAAATCTCTCTGGTCTTTCTTGGCAGTGCTATCATTTGTGAGCGACCAGCTGGCAGAGGCACCGCTAAATCAAGCTTGTGCAAACATAAAATGTCGCATCTCAGGATTACAGAGGTCTTTGGGCAGTGGGAGATTCATTGAACATCAGATTAATTATTTGGCAAAACAAGTGGAGCTTTTATGACTCAAAGGTCATTAACAACAACATACTTTCACACTGTTGCCTCAGCGATAATACTTCATTTTAAGTGGTAAAATCAAACTATAAGGAAATTAGTATCCAAATTAATCCAACAGCTGTGTATTTCGATAGTGATTAATATGCACTATATAAAGAGGCTTTGCTTCTCTCTTGTTCTCAGTCACAAAAGAGAGAGAGAGAGAGTGAGAGAGAGAGAGAGTGTTCTTTGATATAATGCCCCTTCTGAAGCAATGCCAAGTTAATTGTTTAGTTACAGAAAAAAACTCTGTGACCTACAGAGAGATGTTGCTTCTCTGGTAGAATAACAGCCACAGCTACCCTTGCCATCCTCGTGAGCTTGCTTGATGCCTCTCTCTTGGAGTCAAACCCAGACTAGGCCACTTCTCCTTTGCTGGCAAGACAGGTTCAGCCTCTAGCTTGGATTGATTGCTTTATTATTCTTAGATACTGAAGCTCACTCTGCTGGAGGAAGCAATTGTAACCCAGCATTCGAGCCAAGCTGAACAAACTCTTTGGATAAAGTATTGGGCTGATGTTTCCACACACACTCATATCTGTACTTGCTACTAGGTTGGCTGCATGTTTATAATTACCTATCTGTGTCATTCCTAGCCTGACCTTCTGCTGCTGCCCTTACCACGATATGAAGCTTTCTGAAGCCTCCTCTGGCCTTCACGCCGCAAAGTACCAAAGGTCTGGAGGCTGAAAGATTTAGCTCTAAGCTGAGCTGGCAAAATACACCTGTGTCCACCTGGCTCATATGCTGATATTCAGAGATGTGGATACTTTCAACAGCTATATCTCATTATTGATACGGGGTCAGCATTTGACTCGGTATGATTTGATATATAGTGGAGTAAGGCAGTTCCAAATACATCTATAAAGTGTTCTATTTTCAATTCCCCAGGAAGATTGATATTTTTATCCTCTTGACACTATGATTGTGTTTGCAACTTTAGTTTAGCTGCTAAAGGTCTTAGAACCAAATCTGTGGTATCCTGTAAGTGCTACAGTAATTCCATGTGCTTATTTTATAGAGAAGGGAGTGAAGCTCAGTGACCCAGAACCCAGGCGTAAAGACCAGGTGACAGGTTTTGAACATGGTTCAGCCTCTTTAACTCTGTTAACCTGGGACGTGTATCTTAATCTTTTTTTCTTCATCTGTAAGATGGTCCTGCTACTTAAGGTTACTGTGAAGATTAAATGAGTTTCTACATGGAAAATGTTTACAATGGTGCCTGGCATTGAGCACCCACTGAATAAACATGTCATCATCATCATAAATTATCATCATTGCCTTGATGATTTTCCTCTCCTACCAGCTTCCTCAATGATTTATCTTATTCATTGTGGTTTATGTGTTTTTCTAAGCATTGCCAAATTCTTTATGGAGCACAGTACAGTATAAATAAAACAAAAATATACATAATTTATTCTTCTAATTTTCTAACAGAAATAGTACCATACTTTGCCTTTACAAGCACATCCTTATTGAAAATTTTATTTTGTAATGCTGTTTGAAGATTTTATTTCATAATGCTACTTCTAATGTCTCATATCATATTTAAAAGTGTCCTCAACACTCAAATGTGTGTTGAAAAGTCAAGTGATCTTTTCAATCACAGATCATTTTTTTAATATACATAGAGTTAAAACTGTATATGCCCCAAATATCAATGCACATGAAAAATCATTGAGAAGAAACAACATAAAAGGTAAGTGCAATAAGGAGACTCAGGTGGTCTGGTCATTTCTAGAAATCTGCAGTCCGGCACTCACCTACAGGACAATATCTTTCTTGTTAACTAGGATTAAGCTGTCATGTACCAAATAACCCACCCCTATCATATTTCTCCACACTAAGAAATTTTCTGAGAAGTCGTTTTTTCATATCTAAATTATAAATGATAATACATGTTTTCTTTTTCTTTAATTTGAAGATAAATTAAATTTGTTTCTGTGGAATTTCATGGAGTAAAGGCACCACAAACCTACTATCTGATCTTATCAATAAAAGGGCCTGGAATTACCTACTTTTCAAAAGAGAAAGGTATAAGGTTATGATTATTAAGAAATGAAGTCAAGATAAGCATCATTTTATATTAATAAAATACATGCGATGTTGAAAAGACTAATCAATTTAAAAGTTATATTTTACCCAAAATTTATTACAAGAGATGAGTCACTATGTCCTTTTCTCTTAAATTTCTTGAGAAATCTAAACAGCCTGGAGTGTCCAACAATAACAAGGATAACACTAGTAAAATCTCAGTCTTTTCCCTGGATTCTTCTGTCTTGAGAAATTGCTTCATAGTATAAAATCTCCCATTTAAATAAAAACTCAGATACTAAATTAGCCAGACAATTACTTGCAAAACAGAATATTAAGTTATTACTGGTAGGACCTTCATTAACATAAAACGTTAGATGGAAACCTAATTGTAAAATAATTTGTAAAGTTGTTTGATATTAAAAAACTCTGTGACATTCTCATTAAGTCTAAAGTCAAACCTAACTTTGTATGTTTTAATTGTTAAACTTATTTTTGTCATGTTAAGCAGCAGAGCTGAGCATTGAGTTTATTTTAAAATAACTATTCTTTGTGAGGCAGTTTATGCCAAAACATTTCTCTTTGTGTCAAGAATAATTCACAATGGTATCAGGTCTACAAGCAGCCGAAGAAAGCATAGGAACATTATAAGCCTTCAAAGGAATTTAGAAAGTTAGGCTCATAATAAAGTCTTGCATTTGACTAGACATTAAAAGTTCAGAAAAACCTTTCACAAACCTATCTCATTTGATCTTCATTACAAACCTGTGGATCAGGCAGGAAGGAGTTTATTAACTCCCTCAATAATGATACTGAGGCTCAGAAAGCTTAACAATGTATCTTCCAAATTATATCACTGGTCAATGGTAGGCCAAAACTAGAATCCAGGTCTCCTCATTTCCCTAGTCCTTTTTAACATTATATCTTCTGCCACTTTATTTGAATTTAGATTCTAGATATTCTAAACATTCTACATATTAAATATCTATATGTATCTTCTAAAATTTTGATCTCCTCTCCTCACAAACTTTATAGATTACTCCAGCAACCTGGAATATACTAAGATTAATTATGTTTTCCTAATAATATCCAGACTTTTGCACATTATTATTTATTAAACTAATTTAATATTTCGTATTTTTTGTTCTGATGTTTAAACTTTTCATTCGGTCAATTGGGATACTTCATGTAGATTTTAGTTGTTTCAAGGAAATGAATGACATGGCCTATCACACTTAGCCCACCACACAGCCTATAGTAGCTGTTTAAGAAAGTCTTTTTGAATTAACCAGCTTCTATTTAAGGAGAAGTTTTTGTTGACATGGAATGCAAATAATATATTTAGAAAATTATTTTACGTTTTCCCTAGAAATGGCTGACAAATTCATTTTGATGAAAGACATATACAGTGGAGTGAATAGATGCTTTCACAGAAGCATAGATCCCGTGAAAATAATCCGGACATACTCTAAATTAGCATCTGGTTGCTGACAGTCTGTTCGACATAGTGTGTGAATACCTCTTTCATGATTTAAAAACATTTTGATGTCTAAAATAACACTAAACCTAGTTATCAGTGATGTATGAAATTATATCATAACTGAGTAGTTCAATTGAACACTGAGGTATTTGAAAACACAAATTCAATAATATAATAAATCTACATTTTTTTCCTCTCCACAGAATTGAAATAAAGCAACTTATTTTTATGGTATCTTTTTTTTTTAACTGGCAATTTCAAAACGCTTTACAAATGATAGACTTACTATTACATTTCAGGCCAGTTTATGGCAATGTTAAGAATTACTAATTAATTTAAAAACATAAATACATGAAAAAACAAAACCTAGAGATAAAAGAGGTAAAAACATTTCACAGAGTAATGTGTTGAAAGGTAGGCCAGCTCTGATGACTGCTAATGTTTATTCATGATGCACCTCATTAAACCCTTTAATTTTTTCAAGGGGCCACCTGTAAACCAGTTATGATTTATAGGTTTTAGAAATGCGTTCTACTCTCAGCCATTATTTTCCAAAGCATAAGGACCTAAACCAGAACTACCCTACATATAATGCAAAACGTATGGGCAATTTAAAATTAACATTACCAGAAATGCAAAGAAACCTCTGAATTTAACTTCAATCTATTTACTTAACTCAATATATCAAAAATATTGTCACTGTAACATATATTCAACATAAACATTTATTGATATTTTACATTCTTTTCCTTGTACTAAGTCAATGAAATCCAGTGTGCATTTTATTTATCTATTTAGCAGTCTCAATTTGAAAGCTAAATCTTCACTGGAATTACTTGATTTAAACTTGGTTTTTATAAAATGTATAGTTCAATAACTATAGTAGAGTCACACATCCAAAATGTCCTAAATGTACTTAGCCATTTTCAATAACTGAATCCAGTATCAGTTTTAAATTTAAATTAATGAAAATAAAAAAAATGAAGAATGTACTTCCCCAGTCACTCTAGCAATATTTTAAGTCTCCAGTCATTCAGTGTAGCTAGAGTTATGTATTGGACAGCACAAATCTAAAAAAAGTAAACAAAACTTTCAACTGGAGCAGTATTTTTTTTAAACTCATTCTTTTGTAATAAAAATTAAAATTTTTGTTGACTTTGTATGATGAAATAAGCAGATGACATTCTAGAAAAAAGAAGTAGAAATGGTAAGTATGGATAGGACTACCTTTGGAAGCCTAATTTAAAAAAGTTATTTTCAAGATTATTCTATCTTTTTTGTGTGTGATTTTCAGAATAATTTTACCATCTGTTACTTTTCTTTATACAAAAGAATACAGAGCAGAGTTTTAAGGTTAGAATGGAGCTAATGAGCATCCATTTCAAATTCTGATTAGTAAGAAAAGTTTAGTCTAGAGTTGAACTGTCTAGTACATTGGCCACTAGCCACATGTAGCCACTGGATACTTGAAACATGGTTTGTCCAAATTGAAAAGTGGTGTAAATATAAAATACACATTGGACTTGAAAGATTTAGCACACAAGAAAAGAGATAAAATATCTCATTAATAATGTTTTTTTAAGACTGAATACATGTTAAAATGATCACACTTTAAATGTTAGATTATATAATTATATTATTAAAGTTAATTTTACTTGCTTCATTTATTTTTAATGCTGCTACTAGATATTTAAAATTTTATATGTGGTTTTATTATATTTTTACTGGACAGCACTATTGAGAGAGAGCTTAAATTTGCTTGCCTTGAAAAGTTGACCCCTGAAGCTGCATTGCTTGGTTTTTTATTTACTCTGGGCACATAATTTATGATATTCACAGAACCCTCTTCACCAATACGCTGCCAAGAAAAGGCTACATGATCTTGATCAGAGTGGGTCCTTTCGCCTGTTTTCCTGTGGCTGTTTTTTGCAAACAAAGGTAGGGTGGACTCCGGGCCTAAATGACAAGGAGAGTTTAGGCTGCTTAACAATAGGGTTATGTTCTGAGAAAAGCATCATTGAGTGACTGCATCATTGTGCAAACATCACAGAGTGCACTTACAGAAACTTAAATGGTATGGCCCACATTACACTTAGGCCATATGGTATAGCCTCTTGTTCCTAGGCTATAAGTCTATACAGCATGTTAATATATTGAATTTTACAGGCAATTGTAACACAATGGAAAGTATTTGTGTATCTAAACATTAAAAAGATGCAGTAAAAATACAGTATAAAAGATAAAAAATGGCACACCAGGATAGAGCACTTACCCATGAATGGAGCTTAGAGAACTGGAAGTTGCTCTGGGGAGTCGGTAAATGAGTGGTGATTAAATGCGAAGGTCGAGGGCATTACTGTACACTACTTTACACTTTATAAACCCTGTGCGCCTAGGCTACATTAACTTTATAAAACACACAAGATTAAATCGAGCACAAGAGAAAATGATGCAATGAAGAGATGCGGTAAACATGAGATGTGTGAGACCACTGCTGGTGTAATACAGCATAATGTTTTACAGCAAACTTTTTTTCTTTTTTTTTATAAGTAGAAAGAGTACACTCAAAAAGAATGATAAAAAGTACAGTACAGTAAATACATAAACCAGTAAGATAGTCGTTTACTATAATTATCAAATATTATGTACTGCACATAAGTGTATGTGCTATACTTTTATAAGACTGACAGTGCAGTAGGTTTGTTTACACCAGCATCACCACAAACATGTGTGTAATGCACTGCCTTGCGTTTCCATGCCTATGACACTACTAGATGACTACAATCCTTTGGGACCACTGTCGTACATGTGGTCCATTATTGACCGAAACATAGTTATGTGGTGCTTTACTGTATTTGTTTTCAGCTAATTCCTGTTTTGTTCTGTTACCCTTTTTTGCTTACGTTTGTTTGGCAGCTTGATTTGTGCTCTTCATTTTTCAGGAGTTGCAGAAGCAGCAAACTGCACCACCCATTGTGGGCAACTCCTTGCAATTACTGCATGTAGTTTTACATTTTTATCACAGTAGGACCAAGGCACCATAAGAAAAGCACTACAAAAATGATTATATGAATAAAATAATCACAGGGTTGTTCAAAAGAGTATATAATTCAAAAGAAAATGCAGTTCAGAGTATTCATTTCATTTTCTAATAGGCAGGCAGTCTGTAGAAGGAAAGCTGTAATTTTACTTAGGTCTTGGTCTTCACGTTGTCTGTCTGGTACCTGCAGTTCAGTCCTGAGGTTGACAGGAAGGTTGAAAACTTGATGAACTTCTGCTGCCTGCTCTGGTATACTCTTGCTGGGCAAGGAGGAGGCAAAAACAGTCTCCATAGCATTATACCAAGAAATACGTGGTGATTACTTGGATGTGGGTTGCTTAGATTGTATGTACACATACTGAAGTGGCATCTGGAACTTCAGTTTGGGGAACTTATAAAGTAGCATTATCATATCAGGCTTTTTGGGGCCTTCTTTGCATAAGTGACTCAACCATACCTGACCTCTGCACTTTGTCTTAGCACATTGCACTATTGCTAATTCCTCGATGCAAAGCGACACAGAGGGTGCATGCTCATTTTCCTGAGGTACCAACGCAACATCTGATGCGAAACGTCCTTCATGAAGTTTCCCGGCACTTATCATGAACATAGAAAGTTTGGTTCCACACCACAAACTCTGTGTTTGGCTCTTGAAAGGAACTTTGCCTGTAGCCCTGGGCCTCTAATACAGCATACTCTTGCATGGCCCAATAATGAGAAGCAGATTTCTAACCCTGCCTGTAACACTGTGGTAATGTGCCTCTAAGGATTCCATGAAGGAAACCCTTAGAACACAGTATAGCCAAACCTCATTAAAAATATACCATTTAATAACATCATTTACAACCTCATACTTTCAACAGGAAACAGAGAGCAGAGTTATACAGAATGATTGCCTACTGGAGGACCATTGACTTCAGCGCTTCCTTTCTAAGGGTTGATGAGATTGCCTGTATAACTGAAATGGAAAGTAGCTAGTACAATTTACCCTTTTAAAGGTTAATCTTGCAGGGAGACATGAAGTTGAATGGCAGTTGATGTAAACAATGACTTTAGCACAGCATGTGTTATCTCTGTGTATTTCAAATGCATAAACAACATACTGTCTAATTTAAGAAATAATTGTTTTTCTAATTACTAATTTCAGTGAATTTTCAGAAGAGGCAAGCTGGGATAGTAATTACATAATATGTACCTTTTTCTCTCAAAATTATTTACCCGAAATCTCTATTATAAACAAAAAAGAGTTATCCTTGGGAATAGGAGGCCAAAGGCATGAGATGCTGATACACTTATTTTTCTAATAACAATTTAACAAGTATTGGTAGGGATGAACAGGAAAAGAAGAAACACACTCATGGGACTATGCTTAATATTTGTCAATGAATTTGTGGCTTGAATAATATAGAGCTGACTTTATTAGTTTGATATTTTATCTTTGTTGTTATGGTCAATATCTATCATTTTTCATTCGTTTAACTGGCACTCCTTTGTCAGAGATAATTTCCAAGACTTTGAATTAAATAATACATTTGTTGAAAACCCACTGGACGCAGGCACTTAAGTACATGGCCTTCTTAATACTTACAACAATCAGCTCAATTATGAGCTTCAGGTATAGACGAAGAAACCAAGGGTAAAGTGAGAGCAGATTTTCCAAGGCCACTATAGATCCTAGGACCTTCCGTTAAGCTACACTGCTACCATGAAAGAACTTATGCAATGATAAATAGGAAATTCTAGAGATATGCTACTAATTGTTACCAGCGGACAGAGTATTGATCTAGGAATTCTGCGTGCCTAAGTCCTCAGAAAACTGTTTCCTCATAATAGAAAATAATCTCAAACCTCTCTGTTGATAGACAAAGGTATATTTATCTTCATCTTTATTTCCAAGATCTATAAAATGAAGAATCACATATATGATTTCAAGACTGATATAAGCTTTTAGTGTCCTTATTTCTATCAGTAAACTTAAAGTTACTAATTTCCGTCACTCATTTCTACTGACCAAACAGGCTATCTTTATATTGAAAAAGATGCACCGAAGGTAAAGTTGGGTGACTATTACCCACTAGCATTACTGCACCAATTATTCAAAAGTGAGTACTGAGGTTGGTTTTTTAAGTTTGGTGCTATTATGATTTTTTTAATTGCTTGAAATAGCACATTGATTAAGCTTAGGACTGATTTTAGTGAGCTAAAATTTTTTGGGTTGAATAATGTTTACAATAATTATCAATAAATAGCTAGAGAAGTCTCTAATCTCTAAGTCCTTGGCATTACTTTTTGCTTAATGTTATAAATATAGATAAATAAGAAATGAACCTATAAAGAAACTACATGTTTTTAGCCACATAGAACACAATAAGTCTATATTTTACTGACATTTAATAAAGCTACATTTTTATTCAAAACTCACCCTCTGTTAACACTAATTTTAAGCAATTCAAAAAGAAAAAGGGGAGGGTTATCCTAATTATACAACAGAACAATCTTTAAATCAGACAAGAAATGGCACATGCCTGACATTAACTTTGTGATTCCTTCCCTTTTTTTTTTTTTTTTTGGTCTGTTAACAAATTGGAAGATAGTTCAGTGAATTATCTCCTAAGTTTTGAATTGTCCAAGTTTATGGCCATCTAAAGAAAATGTCATAACTCTCATAGTAATTCATAATTCTATATATATGCCTCAATGTATTCATTTCTCTATTATATACTTCATGTAACACGAGAGAGAATAATAGGAAATAAGCTAGTTCTGTTTAAATAAGATTAAGTTAAAGTGTTTTTTCTCTCTGATTCAAATATGGTAAAAAAAAGTTAAAAAAATGTTTCATAATGAAAGAATATTAAATGCTCAGAACTGTGAGTGGTATTACCATGTAGATAATTTATGAATTTATATATCTTTGATGGCATAATATAGACTATATATTGCAGAGTTACCAAGGGAAATTGGGGAAAAGCTTGGAAGGAAAATTTCTTTATTGAAATCAATGACTTGAAATTTGAGTTAACATTTCAATTCTTGTGATCATTTGACTGAAGGTAGTTTATTTCCTTAAAGTTGACTTTTTTCCCTTTTCTTTCCTGACTTTAGTTCCATAACTCATAAATCTGTGTCTTTAGACTTCTATAGGTCAAGGGCAAATTGCCATCTTGTTGGGCGCCTTCATGTAAGTATGCAACTTGCATCTCCAGATTCAACCTGTCCAAGATCGAGAGCATGGAGGGCATAAAAGAAAGCTGATATTTTTATGCACCTACAATGAGCAAGGTAATTTATATTTATACAAGTTTTATATGATGACCACCAGTCTAATTCTCTTCCTGTGTCCCTTAGTTCAAATATTCTTAATTAAATGTAATTTTCTCTTAAGTTAACAGTCAGAAACATGAGAATCAAGTTTAATTCTTCTTTCTTCTCTCTCCCTTATTCCTCACAAATACTTCATTTTCAAGTCATGTCAGTGGTACATCTGACATGTATTTAAATTCTACTCATTTTCCTTCCTGATCAGCTTTTAGTTGCATCCTCACAAGCTTCACCTACATTACCACCAGAAGCACATACCTGTTCTTGCCTAGATCATCAAAACACCACATTGCCTATGGTTTTTGTTTGTTTGCTTTTCTAAAATGCATTCTAACCATATTACCAACTTTCTCCAAAATCCTTTCATGTTTCTCCTTTATCTCTGGCATTCGAGTCAGTCATCTTGTATTTGTATTCAAAGTCCTTTATAATATGGCTCTGGTCTACTTTTCCAGCCTCATATCTCTCACTTTCCTCTAATCATATAGGACTTTTATTTTTAGTCTTATTTCTTGATTCTTGGCTTCTTCTTCTTACTTTTAATCTTCATTTATCTTATTATAATCACAACCTTCCCTCACCCATCCAGCACTCCCAATTCTTGCTCTTTCTCCCTACAACATGTCACCTTCCAACCTACCAATAATTTCCTTATTTCTTCATTATTTACTATTAATTTTTATCTCATTATAATTTGGGCCACACCAGAATAGAGATTTTTGTCTTTTTTGCTCATCTAAGTATTTACCATTGCAAATGACTAGAAAAGTTTCTAAAACAAAGTAAATGTTCAATAAATACTTGTTGAGTGAATGAATAAATTCTCTGAATAGCATTATTCCTTGAATCTTCTGTTTCCAAGGTACCCTCATCCATTGCCTAATTATCCATCCGCTAGCTGGCAAAATCTCACCTATCCTTAAATTCATAGATCTAATATTGCCTTCTTTTTGAGGCTTTTCTTGATTCCTTAGTGTAATGAATGGGTCATTTTATGTCTCCAGAGCACTTCATCCAGTCTAACTTGGGTTATTGTTTGCCGTCTCCATTATCAAACTAAGAGCTATGTATCTTTTCATCTGTCCAGCTTTGCACACACAGTAAGAGCTAAATACATGTTCAGTAAATTGATTGTTTAAGCAGAACCATAATGGAACACAAATTGAGAAAAATGAGCCATAGCTTTGTCAAACGAAGTCACAGTAGTCTACTATTTTAGTTGAGAAGCAGTAAATAAAAAGGGAGACAAGGTGTAATTTCCTAAACCTGTATTGACCATGCTAGTAGAGAGAACTAAGAAACCCTGAATAACCTGTGTTAAGCCAGTATCAAGAACTTTGGAGACTCGTTATCATCTAATACTTTGAGAACAGCTGACATTAATTTTGGATATGATTAAAAGGACAAATGCCATCTATGAAAACAAGACTTCTGGAGCATTAAAATAGTCGCTAGTGTTTTTGCTATTCTCTTTTTCTATCACAGCTTAGCTTAAGAGATCTAACAAAATCACAGCATTGGAATTTGCTTCAGGCTTCTAGTGAATTCTGTGTGCTCTAAGACATTACATGGTATGTCAAATGTTAATTAGACAATGAAATAAACCAGAGTTGGCATTAGAAAATAGGCAAGCATTGATTTTCTTTTCACTTTTATTTATTAAAATGCTACAGAAGAAACAGATAAACTTTCTTGGTTCAATATTTATGACCAATTTCCTTCTTTCAACTGGAAAAGGGAGTGCCTTCAAAGGTGAATTGAAAGTCTGTTTTCAGTAATGCCTCAGTTAAGCAGCTTTTCCCAGCTATAATAGGCTCCTCACCATAATGCCATTTGGTAGATTTTTCCCATAGGTTATATCTTGACAGAAATAGCATCATAAAAGAACTAAGAAATGGAAAAGATGAGAAAATCTAGGCTCCTAAAAATAATGCAAACACACTTTGTATAAAGCAGACTTGTTATTGTGCTTCAACATTTATTGAAC
>NW_011888806.1:2874022-2879136 GCF_000151845.1 Pteropus vampyrus | reverse complement strand
AAAGCTGAACTAATGTGTGATTGGTGGTTTGTGAATACAGGGGGCATTTTCTACTTCTGCTTCTAAGCAAGGTACCCCAAAATCATTCTACAGTGCTCAGAGGATGCAAATATAACAAAAGAATACAATCTAGATTATTGTACAATTGAGTGTAAGAGATCACACCAGACTCTAGGTGCTTAGAAAGCTATAACATGAAATGAGAGTACCAAAAAAAAAAAAAAAAGTAGCAGAATTCTGCCTTCTGCCAGCACTGTAAGAGCTGATTTCTGCAAAACTAGATATATCCCAAATTCAACCTTTCCTACAGTGCCCTCTGCTACCCATGGAATGCAAGCCATGATGTGTCTTGTGCTACCAAGACAGTTTTCTCTACTTTGCAGTTTTCTCTACTTTGACTTGAAACTCTTACAACACTCCCAGCATTACAATGATCTTAAAACACAAATGAATACATGCCACAATACTACTTAAAACCCCCCGATGGCTTCATTTTACTATGACCTCAAATGCCCTACATGTATACAACCTGACACCAGCTTCCCATCCTTACATCCTACCACTCTCTCCTTCTTCAACTCCATTCCAGCCACTCAAGTTTTTGGTATTCCTCTAGTTATGTGAAAAGCCACTAGGCAAGCAATCTTCTGCCTTAGGTTTATTTGTGGTTTTGTCACCTGGGACATTTGTCCTTCTACTCTGCTCTCTCATCTCATCCAGAATCCCCTTCTACTGTCATATCCTTAGAGAAGCCTTCCTTGACTGTTCTCTGTCTCTTTACTTACTACTTCATTCTTCTTTGTGGCCTTTATCTTCAACCAATATAGGGCATACATTGATTTTTTAATATGATTTTTCTCAGATGTCCTCAAAGTGTTTGTTTCATTGCTATATCCTCAGCACATAGCAGGTACTAAACAAATGACTACTGAATAAGTAAACAGACCTTTGGTTCACAGGAAATAAATGACTTTGCTGTTAGTTTATGGGATAGAAAATGAAAGACACTGACTTTTTTTCACAAATGTGGGAAGAAGGTGGAATGCTTCCATTAACTCTCCTTCAGCCATTGAACTATATTAGGCTTCAAAATAAGAAGGCAAGAGAAACACATTGTTTCATCTTGGTTTGTGAAGCAATTCTAAATATGATGGAGTTGTTTTGATGACAATCTCTAATTGAATCACCATAGATGAGGCCTCTTGTCTAGTTGGCCTCCAATTGTCATCTGTCAGTAAACCTGAAAAATGGGTCATAATAACCCTTCATTTATAAGCAAGTCTACATCTCAACACAAACTCAGAGAGTGTGCACTCTGACATTAAGAAAAGAGGAAGGAAGTGACAAAGCAACATCCTTCTAGTACTGATATCAATGAATTAGAAAAATTGCCCAAGAAAACAAAGGAAAATAATATTTCAATATAGATCTTCCCCAACATTTTCAGGGCTCAAGACAAGAGTGCAAATGGAGGCCTGAATACCATATGTGTAAATAGTTCAAAAATTATAAATAAAAAAAATCGATTAAATAAGATATTTGTAATCCTCTGATCTTAACAAATATATCTTCCAGGGATTTATTATATGGTTAAGTTCTAAATTATAATTCTTTAAGTGCTCTGAATTCCATGATGAGTTTCATGTGGCATGAGAAGAGCTGAAGTATTCTTTACAACCCCAGATCCCTTAGTTGCCATGAATGACCTTGTAGGCACCTACGTGGCCATCCCTATCCTCATGCAGAAGATCTGTCTACACACCTTACAAACAATTACTCTTTGGACACCCCGACACCCCTTAGATCTAAGGATTTATACACTGACAGCAAGTTTTGCCCTCCAGAGAATGGACCTAGGGAACTGGTAGGTGCAGGCTACCTGGAATCAAGCTAGAAACAGTTGGGCAGAGAATTCTGCAGTCATGGGTACTCACAACATAAGAGGTGGGTGAGGAGGAGCATTAGCTGGAGGAGGGACAGAATGGGGCCCCTGTAGAGTATGAGGCCCAGGGCAGCAGGCCCTCTCACCCAGGCCTAAGCATAGTATGGTCTGGTGCTAGTCAGAATCTTTCTATACATTAGTTTAAAAAGGAAGGCAAAAGGTATAGAAATCAAACACAGTACATTGGTCATATAAAGTAAATGCAAAATTTAGAAAAAAAAATCACATTATTAATTCTCGAGAAGTTGAAAGATGTCATGGAACTAAATTACAATAATATATTAGGTTGAACTGTAATACTGAATATTTAAGTTAGCACCTCAAGCATTATATAGAACCGACACGGAAAACAACATACTGGAGGAACACACCCTGAAAATACTTAACATAAACTGGAGAGTGAACATTTTATCATATTTGTCTTTCCTTTATCCACCTTATCGCGTGTTCAACTCTTAAATATTTAGGTAGGAAGTAGATGAACAAATAAAAAGTTAAATTAAGGAAAAGGTGAGAGAAGATGACAAACATAGAGAGTATGTAATCAGAGTTTTGAATCAACATAAAAATGAATTAGAATTGGTTATTAAGGACATAACTGAAGAAGTTATTTTAAAATTTAGTTAAAATTATCAAGAAGAAGCCATTATAAAAGCATCTTATCTTGATTCTTTAATTTTATAGAAAAATAAAATTTTCAAACTCTCAAACAGAGGGAAAAAAAACCAATATATTATTTTGAAAGAAACCAGTATGAAGAAATGCATAGTTTTTCTGCAATGAAGATGAAACAATAGTATGAATGCGAAGATGACTGTTATAAAGAATATATGTAAACACAACACACTGATCTTAACCAAAACATCATATAATTAATTTGGGCCAAAAAATATTGGTAGCTTTTTTTTTTTTTGTATTGGTAGCTTTTAACATTTGTTCCTAATAAAACCAGTAGAAATAAGACTAGAACAGTCTAATAGCAAAGTACCTTTTTAAAATGAAAAGACATGTTCTCAAAGGAAAAATTCTTAAGAAACTCCCCTTAAATCCAGAAATGAAATTAGTGCTCACTGTTTAATATTATATTATATATAATATATAATTACAATATCTTTCATATTTCTCATAAAATATTTTTTAAATAAAGGAAATAAACATAAAGGATATTTGATTAATTAATTTTTACTAATGGCCTTAAGATATCTATATCTATATCTTTTTTAAACTTTGCCCTTGAGATATAGATATAGCTCATATATATTTGCACACACACATACATATACACATATGCACACGTATTTGAAATATGTTTCCTCTGTATCTTGTATTGTTGAAGAATAAGGTGATTCACAGATTCTACCCTAAAAATCAGGTTATCTGATACCAGGGGCTAAAAAAGAATAGGTTGTTTTAAATATTAAAATTGCTCCCATGTTCTTTATGGAAAAGCAGATATATTGGTATATCAATATTTATATTGGTTTAAAACGAGGTCAGCTTGAGAATCTGCAATCAATTTATACCTTTAGGAATTTCTTTTTTTAAAAAAATTGAAATAAGATTTTTATATTTTTTATAATGATAATTATGATATTAGATTAAAATTAACATAAAATAAGCATAGGGTACAATTACCTAAGATTTTCCTTGATTAAGTACTTTCAGATTACTTTTAAGATAACAATGTTATTGCCCATAATATACCATACATCCATGTATTATTTTATTGTTAAAAACTCAAATTTGATCATTTAAGATGTAAGCATTTTTCTTAAAATATAGTTCCTTCTTACAAATCGACATTAACATTTATTTAACATTAATCGCAATTTGTATAAGCAAATCACTATTCAGTAATATACAGGGAACATAATCAGTTGCTTGATTATACTGTGGAGTGTAAAAGCATCGAAGGAAAAGGAAATCAAACAGCAGGCAAGAAGGCTTTGTTGTGGGGGGAAGTTTGTATTTAATATTCTTATTTTGAAATCACATTTTTCAATTTTCAGCTTTGTAATGAACTACAGCCAATTATTTCACATCAACACTGATAAAAAGAGCTGTCCAACTGTTCAACATTTGCTCTACTAATTGAATGATCAATTATTCAAAAAAATTATTCTTCCTATCAAGCCCTAAGAAAGTCTTGATCGTTATTCTAGCCCCAGATATAACACAGCATGGAGCAGCAAAAAGACCAAATCCTGATAGAATTCTAAATTGTTAAAAAAAAAAAAAAATCCTTTTAATTGGGCTAAGATTTATGGCAACTAGAAACTGCTTTGGCATCTCATGGATTCTGATCTTTCCTGAGACTGCTAATCTCACCTTCTCATAGTCTATTTTGCTGATTAATTCATTGGAAAGTATCACTGTGTTTCTTAAGAACATGCACTTTGTTAGGTAATGGGTTTTAATGATTAGTCAAAATGCACTCCTTCCTTGCCAGCAAAGAAAGACCTCCCTAAGTTATCATAGCCCCAAGAGAACTTTGTATGGAGTGAGGGTCAGGGCAGTGACAGGGGAATTCTCAACTGACAGATGGCAGATGTGTTCTGCATTCACGCCCTACATTTAGATGGATTAATAGTAGCTGAAGGTCATTCTGTGGATTTGCTCTTTTAAAGACAAAATAACTTTTAAAAGACTCAAACTGCATGTGTAAGCAGATACTATCCATAGTGTTCACAGTATTCAGGATTCCTTCTCCAAAAGTGGCTAGCTTTAAATATTTCCACATGCATGTAAGAAGAAGGGCTTACACCATGGGACAGGGTTTTTCCCTCATAATTATTTTCACACACAGATTCTGGATAGTAGTGTTTTGAATAATTTTCACTCTGTCATACTTTATATGGACACCTATATTCTTTTATTTTTTTTCACTACTTTTGCTTATGTCTAAAAGCCATCTATTTATAGAAACTCAAGATTTAGTAGTCTACGTACATAATGGCCTTTCATTGTCAGGCCATACTCTTCTCCAAACTAAGAATACTCTAATGGGAATGAAAATTATAGTTTTCAGAATTCGTATTAGTTTGCAACTAAATAGTCCAAATAAAAAAGATATAGTAAATGGAAACTGTAAACCACTTTCAGAATAGAAACTAAATATCAGATTCTCAGAAATATAATCTATTAATGGGAGAAACATTTACTAAACTGGGCA
>NW_011888806.1:2862249-2873477 GCF_000151845.1 Pteropus vampyrus | reverse complement strand
CACATGATAATGTTCTTGGTTTGAAAACTTTAAAATTATTACTTGTTTTGCAAGTAGGAACTGAATATTTGTTCTGAGGATAGTTTATTGGTTCTGATTCACATAATTTAAAAACTACTGGAGAGCAGGGGAAAAAAGATAACTGGGACAAGGAGTAGAGAGACAATAAAGAAACAGTCTGATCAATAATAAATAGGATACTAAGAAACACCCCAGAGACTACATGCCTCCAAGTTCACTTAAGTCTTAACGTACTTTACATTTCAAATCATATCTCACAGAACAAGTGATAGGATTACACTGCTAAATCCATAAGCATTAATTTTTGTCTCAGTCACAGATGCATGCTGTGCACTATTGAAAAATTTGCTAAAATAGGTTTATGCCACACAGTGACTAACGTGTAGCAAGCATTATTTCTATAAACTTACTGAAGTCTTTAATAAGCAATTATCTAAGCTTAAGAAAACATAAACATTACATTATGCAAATTCCTCTCTGAACATGCTCATGAAATTTTCCTACCATTTTTCATCATTACAGAGGCCTTCCTATTCCCCAAGTGGAGTATCCTGCTTTCTAAAAATCACAGCGCACATGTGTGAGCTTTCAAAGTGTTTTTAGGAAATATCCCCAGTAGACTCTGGAGAGCTTGCCTTCCGGTCAGAGAAAGAAGAAGCGCTCAAATGGGCTATTATTTTCACTGATAGGTTGACCCCATTCCTTGTGGAATTTTGGATTTAGTTTCACATGATTTAATTTCACATGGTGGTAGATCAGTGCTCTGCAGCCATCAGACTAACAAGAACTTGGCACTTCTGAGGCAAAGATAACGACCCTGAGAGAGTACAAGCCTAAGAGAGGGAGGTGACAAGATGGCAGTGCTGCCTCATAGCTTTGTTGGTTTTGTCAATTACTCCCAGAGAAGGGTTGTTATATTGAGCTAGTAGATGAAAAAGAGTCATGAAAAGTCACTGAAAGACTTGTGGCTTGATGACAAAAATGATATGTGTTATTACAGCATTTGTTGCATTTACCACTTCGCTATACTACTATGCTGTTACTTCTTCCTTGCTATTAGGAAACTTTCTGAAACATCCTCTTTAAAGTTTCTGCTTTGAAAATTCTCTTTGTTCCTTACTTTATTTTCATGCCCTCTGCGTTGACCTAACTCTCCTTGATGAAAGCAATCCTATTTTGTCTCATTTTCTCATGCTCCAACTTCTGTTTTAGCTATATTATCATATCTAGTTACTTTCAATGTACTTTAAATGTATTTCAAAATTTATTTTTATTTTAATGTTTAAGCTAATATGGAACATATAAATTTATTTAAAAAATAAAATCAAGGTTACCAATTTGCATTTATATCTCTTTAACATGGTGAAATTTTGATGAAATATAAATAATGCATTACAAAGAACACTTAATTTACCAATATAATCATTATTACAAATTATTATTTTCCTTATATCTAAGAACTTTATATTTCTATGTGACCATTTTTAACATAACTTCTTAAAATTAATCATTTACAAACAAAAAATAAAAATAAGCAAACAAACCCTGCAAAATGAATCTCCAGATTTGCTGTGATGCTTTTTTTCTCACTTTTCTTTCCATGTGTGACAAACATTCCTTTTGTGAATATCCTGGAGTAAAACCACACTATTTTTTTATAATTCATTAAGTGATCATCCCTAATTTCTATGATTAGGCATTTAGAATCAGATTTTGCATGTAGCTAATAGCTCTGAGCCCACTTTAATTAACTTAACCTCATTAAAGAAAGGATCTTTCTCCCAGGGACCACATGACCAAGGAAATGTTAAAGTTCATATTTTGTTCAATTTTCCCATACCAATTTAAACTCTTCATTCTAATAAATATTTTTTATGTATCTCATTTACATTAGAGAGGATTTCACATGGTACGCAGAAGAAGGAAGCAAGATCCTTAGGACTTAAATATTTTTTAAATTCTAATACCTAATATCATTACTGTTTATATATACTGTGTTTCTTCTTAATGAGTTTTTTATTTTAGAATCCTATTTTTAAATTTTTTTACAGCACTGCCATCAAACAACAAGAAACAACTTGAATTTCTTATAGGCATGGAATGAGTTGTACGCTTTGCTTCTGATATGAACACTTGTCATTACTGAACACCATAGTGCTTCTAAGAGAGCCACTTTGAAGAGCTACATCATGGAGCTGGTTGTGTTGATTGTATATTTCTGTGAAATTATTCATGAAGGTGTTGAATGACTTGAAATTCACAGCAGATCTGCTGTGAAAGGAAAATATGTGTATGCGTGTGGGTGCCATGCTACTAGAAGAAAATGAAAATGGAAGCAGAGACTGTTCTTTTCTTATATCTTCTTATTTTATCTTTTCAAATAAACATGCCTTTTCTACCTTTGAGAAAAAGAAAATCCACACTTCCATCACCACACCACCACCACCATACATCCCTGTCTCTGATAGAGTAACCTCGAGTAAAACTAACTTTAATAAAAAAAAAATTACATTTTGAAGAATGTGTCTAAAGCTAAGACATTAGAATGTCAAATTACATTGTACGACTTTATTATCTGATATTTACATTTTGAGTGTTTTACTGTCAATTATAGTATTTTGGAAATACTGCATAAAATATTGTGTATATAGTAGTCCCCTCTCATCCATGATTTCATTTTCTGTGGTTTGTTACCTATGATCAACTGTGGTTAGAAAATATTAAATAGAAAATTCCAGAAATAAACGATTCATATGTTTTAAATTGCACATCATTCTGAGTAGTGTCAGGAATTTCTGCTCTGTCCTTCCAGGATGTGAATCATCCTTTTATCCAGAGTACTCACACTGTAGACGCTCCCCACCCCTTACTCACTTAGTAGCCACCTTGATTATCAGATCAACTGTCCCAATAACAAAGTGCTTGTGTTCAAGCTTATTTTACTCAATGGCCACTGAGCCCAAGAGTAGTGATGCTGCAGTTCAGTTCAGATATGCCAAAGAGAAGCTGCAAAGAGCTTCCTTTAAGTGAAAATGTGGAAGTTCTTGACTTAATAATTAAAGAAAAAAAATTGTATGCTGAGGTTGCTGAGATCTACAGCTAGAACGCATCTTCTACCTGTGAAATTGTGAAAAAGGAGAAACAAATTCATGCTAGTTTGCTGAGACAGAGAGAAAGAGAGAGACAGAGAGACTGCATTCACATAACTTTCATTATAGTATATTGTTATAATTGTTCTATTTTATTATTGTCGTTAATCTCTTAATGTGCCTAATTTATAAATTAAACTTTATCATAGGTATGTGCGTATAGGAAAAACATAGTATATATATTGTTTGGTCTATCTGAGGTTTCAGGCATTCACTGAGGGTCTTGGAACGTATCCTCTATGGATAAGGACTACTGTACACTTACCAACTATCTAAATGGCAACCTAAGTGCTTAGATATTAAAAAAAATATATATATCCTACTAAAACATTTAATGAAAACTATAGAATTACAAGGCTATTAAGATATTCAGACAATGGAGGCTTCTCATGTTGGGATGATATCAGTTTAATAGTGGTTGGCTATTGATCAAAACATACCTGGGATGTAGGCATGCGTGTATGTGTGTGTGAGGGGCAGCTGCTCGGTAACAGACTGTTACTAGAAGAAATGAAAACCCAAACTCTAGGATTATTAAAGTATCCACCTGCAAACTCAGGAGATCCAAATGAAGCTGAGTAAAATCCAGTTTCTGGGTTGCCCAGACAATCTGACATTTGTGCTGATGAGTGAGTTCAGGTTAAGTGTGGCCTGTTTCAAAGCCCAGTGTCAGCACTTGGCAAATGTAAAGTCTTTTTACCAGCATCATCATCTCTGACCTGCAGGAATGTGTTCCAGATTTTGTGGGACCTTAAGCTTAAAGAATTTGAGAGGCCTCATAAGAATCCAAAATTATGTATATAAATTTGAGTACAAATTAAGTTTTTTATTTAGAATGAGAAGAACGTCAAGAACAAATTAAAAATTGGAAAAATGGCAACTATCACAAAACACAAAATTCAAAAAGTAACATTCTTTTCTTAACTAAACTGCTCGTCACACTTCTATAATACTTTTTCCTTGAATTTATTTTGTTGCCCACTCTTTGATGGCTTTTCCATGTGACAAAGATCTTGCTTTTAGTATGTATTAATCTGTTGTCTCATTTCCCCAGGTTAATAATATCCTATAGTTTCAAGCGTGCAGTTCATTGTCATGTTGGTCTTTGAGACATTTTTAGAGCTGCTTCCCTTTAGCTTCTTATTCCTAAGCACAAGTGCTTGATTCTACTTTTGATGGTATGTGGTACTGTTCTGGTTAGTATACCTAATGCAGTGAATCACTCTTCTCAGTTACACAGCCCAGCATATAAGACAATGGGCATGTTTTCGTAGCCACCACTGGCTTCTCCTTGTCAGAACTCTGCTATCTCTCCTGACTCCACTGGCACTGGCATTTCTGGCCTTTCTTTAAAGCAAGTTGGGATATGGAATGGGGATCTGGAACCTGAAATGTATTTTTAAGCAGAAAAGAATATGTGGTAATTGTGAGGAATGAGAAATAACTTTGTGTACTTTGCTTAATATTAAAAACACATAAAAATCTCACATTCAAAGAAGTGCCTTCCCAAATTTGGGAGCTGGAAACATATTTATTCCTTTTAATTTTCTTAACACTTTCTGACCCACTGTTTGAAAAACTTCCATATGAAAACATAACGTACACATTGTCCAAAGATCTTTTTTCTTTGAAGTCACAATCATCATCTTGCCTATTTGATTACTTCTAGTACTCTGCATGAGAGACAATTTAGAAATGTTCTGTGTCGTTTTGCATAAATCAATCTTTTGGGAACTGATAAGAGCTTAGCTTTTAATCATGCTTATTAATATATGAGCAAACTGGCACTCAAAAGGAATTCATAAGGCACAGGTGACCCGTTTCCTAATTTGGCTAAGTACATAGTACAGAGTCCCCAGGAGAAGAAATTTACTATCTGCTTGTGTCCCCTTTTGGCAATGGGCTAAATAGCCTTGCCATCATTTGATTCTAAATTGATTCTCCTACTTAGTCACGGCTTTATCAATGCTTGGCTGAATGTAAGGCTGGAAGTGAGTGACTTCCTCAGGCTGCACTGCTTTTGATGGGTTAGCTGTCAAATGCTCCATTGTCCAAATTACACTGCTACTGTAGATTTCCTGCTAAGAAACAATTTTATGTAGCACTGGCTATCAGTCTTGTGGGCTGTGTTAGTTTTGGGGTATCACAATCTGATTAACTTACTGCAGATACACAGCAGTTCCTACTGTTGCCTTCCCCAAATTTCCATTTACTATATTGTTAGCAGCATATGATACCAGAGGCTCTATAAAAAAAGTATCCTGGAATGAACAGTAAGCAATGCTGCCATAGCTTGATGCAATATCAAAGCTGAAGATAAGTGTAAAAGTAACGAATAAAAAAGAGAAGAGGATGAAATAAAAGAAGCTAAATCATCAGCACTTTCTCATGTTTTTCTTCTTCCAACAAAGGACACATAAATTATCTGATATATATTTACTTTTAGCCAGACATCTTTTTCAAACTGATAAACAGTTATAACGGATAAGCATTCCAAACTGTATGTGCATGGATTTTATTGTTATTAAATGCATTAAAAACAATGCGCTGTTACACACAAATCTCTTTTGTTAATATAATGTTTTCTCTTTTATAAAAACTATTCCCGTAATAGCCATCTTCAAGATTTCTGTTTTGGTATGTTAAGACTCAATTATCACTTTACTGATTCAATACAGCAACTTAATGATGAGTCTGTTTACCTTTCTCTAACTGCTTATTTATATAAATAGTGAAAAACAGCATACCAAGATGATTTCTGTGATAAGGAAAATGCCAGGCTGCTTACTACTTATTCAATCTGAGGGAATTGAGTGCCAGATTTAATTTAATCATTGCATTCAAGACAGGACCAAACATCAGTTCTAATATTGCATTTGTGATGATATTGACATCCATATTTGCTAACTTAATTGAAGCACGACAACTAGCTTTAATATAAACTTCCCAATTTCTAATAAGCTGAGCCATGGACATTCTCATTACACTGGCAAATAACTGTACATGTAACCTTTTCATCTTAATTCTCAATAAGAGCCAATGGTTTCTTCTTCACACCAGAATACTCAAATTTGTTTCTTTCATCTTACATTTAAAAAAAGGACTAGGTGCTTTCAAAACATTATTTTACTTTAGTCTACTAAACATTTTGTAAATAGCATTAATTAATTTACTTAATAAAGTATATTAAATGTATTAAATTTGTGGTATAATGTTGAAAAATGATTTAATCTAAAAGGAAATAACTAGAAAAGTATGTTTCATACCCAAATACTTTATTATATATAAATATAACTAATTATATATATATATCCCAAATATGTATGTAACATATATATGTATATGTAGAGATTAACACAGTTGACCCTTGAACACAGGTTTGAACTATGCAAGCCCACTTATTTGTAGATTTTTAAAGTAAATACTGTAAATGTATTTTCTCTTATGGTTTTCTTAACATTTTGTCTTCTCTAGCTTATTTTACTATAAGAATACAATATATAATACATATAGCATACAAAATATGTATTAATCTACGTTTATGTTATAGGTAAGGTTTATGGTCAATAGTAGGCTATTAGTAGCTTACTGCTAGGGGCGTCAATAATCATATGGTGATTTTTTATGCATAGAGGATTAGTTTCCCAAACCCCCATATTATTCGGAGGTCAACTGTATATACATATTTTTTTTTCAACAAGCTTTATATAAAAGCCTGTCAATGTTATGGTTAAGAAAAGAACTGAATATTGTGCCAACATCAAGCTCATCTTTGCTTACCTGCTTAAATTAATTTCATGTGGGGAATATTTATTGAGTAACAGTTATGTATTTGGTTCTGTGCTTGGTCTTGCAAATACAACACGCTTATAGTCTTTGTTCTTAAAGAGTTCACAGTATAATAGAGATTGAAAAAAACAATTACAAATACAAGAATAACAGAAGTTAAAGCAAAGGGAACAAATCGTGCATGTGAGGGAAGAGTCAGAGGAGATTATGTTTTAGTAGAATCTTGAAAGAAGACCTGGTTAAGTGGGCAAATGGGTAAAGGACACTCTATACGCTTGCCGTGTTGCAGAAGTAGACCAAACCAGGGCAGCTGTGAAGAAACACAGGAAGTTTGGTAGAGCTGGAACACAGGACGCATGTGCATAGTATGGATAAAAGTGTGGAATCAAGTGTGGAATCAAGAAATTGAATGAAATCCTGGCAAAAAGCCATTAAGTAATTTTTTAGAGGAGAGTGACAGGTCCAGATTTCCATTTAAAAATAATCACCCTGGTGGTTATGTGGAAGAAGGATTGGAAGGGGTAGAAGACAGAAAAGGGACAGGTAGGCATAAGGATACTGCATATCTGGTGAGAGGTAATGGAAGCCTGTATCAAAACAGTGGTTTTGGAGATGAGAAAGAAAATTTAAAAGATCCTTAAAGACTGAATTGAGAAGATTAGATCTTTAATTGGATATGGGTACTGGGGGAAAGAGACGAAGTGTTTGGCTTGGCTGACTGGTGCTACCAATAAATTAGACAAAGAATGTAAGAAAAGAACAGAATTTTAAAAGGGGAGGAGAAGAGTTTCCCACGTTGCATTTGTGCCCAAAAGGAGGTTAGGGCCCATTTGAAAGTAGCAGTGGGAGATCTCCCTGAGTGAAGTGAAATGTCTTCAAACACTGTAGCAATAATGAGTTCCCTGCTTCTATCATACGTTCACTTACTGATTTGTAGATTCTCAATTAAAAAAAGAAAAACTTTCATGCTCATAAAGACTTCATTTTATTTGAGACATGCTCTAAAAACACAACTGTGCTGTTCATGATTTGTTCCCTATGGTGTAGATACAGTGGATTTCTCATACCTATAAAAACTGTAGATTACAATTTGCAGAAAGAACATTTAATGTTCTATTGCTCAATATAATTTTGTTCTTGTAAAAAAATTATATTTTCATTAAAATTCATTTTTATCATCACTAAACAAATAAGAACTCAAGCCAAATGACTTTGAATGATCCTTCATAGAATATAGAAACAGAAATTTTAATAAGTGTTTTATTTTAGGGTACTGCCATGAAAAGTGTCAGAAGTTTCCGTTGACAAAAAAGTACTCATAAATTTGTAAATCTTCTTATTCTTACAACAAAATTATTATGTTTACTGATGGCTACCCAAACTTTATCTCCAATGATGGCCAGTGGCTCAAAGTCCAGTCCCATGATGCCAACTTCCAGTAGACAACCTATCTGGATATCTTCCTGGGACCTCAAATTGCACATGTTTAAGAAATACAACTCCCTAGTCTTGTTTTTATTTAATACCTTTTTGAACTCTGCTATGTCAGAAATTTTTTCTTTGGTCATGTTTCAGTAATGATCTGCGAAAAATCAGGCTACATTAAGATAACAATTTTTGCATAAACCAAAAACTAAAAGTTGCTCAGAGGCTGAATCAGGTTTATACAAAGTAGAAAAATCAAAAGCCTCAGTCCTCGCCAAAGGACACCTAAGAACATTTTCGCTACTTAAAGAAAGAATCTGTTAATGATGCCACTGTTACTACTGGTATCCAGTCTAAATCTTGTCTTGACTCATTTCTAATCACCTATCATAATTTCAGTGTCTAGCTCTGTAATTTTTCTACTGTTTTTTTTTTTCCATCCATTTCTTAATTTCCCTCTAGCACACTCTTATATTATTAAAACCAACTTCTAATTGGTCTCTTTGACACTACTTTCATGCCCACGTATACTCTCTACATATCCTGTTGGCTGAGAATTCATGTGTCTACTTTTTTTTGTCTTATCTCTTTCTTTACTAAAACACTGATCTTTTGATGCACTCAAATATTTCTTTCTTCTGAGCACGCTTAGCATAGTTTCACAGTTTGAACATGAATGCCTTTGATCATTTCACTGTCTCTATCTGAAGCCCTCTGTTCTCTATTTAATGCCTGTTTATCTTTGAGATGCAGATGATCTCTTAGTCTCCCTAATGGTAATGGTCGTCTTATCAAATACAAGCTTCTGCAGGGCTGTGACTCGCTAGTCTCTTTTGGGGACAAGAATGTTGATAGTAGGAGACACCATGGCCGTGTCCTCACCTTGTGGTGTGGAATGAATGCTGGAGCTGTTCTCACCTCCCAACAAAAAGGTCCTAGTCTTATGCACCTCTTATGCTTAATTTAATGTGGTATTTTTTTTCTCTCAATGAGGATGTTCTTGTCAATTTTAATGGACATTTATGTGGGTTATAATCCAAGATTTGAAACCTATAAAGATGTCAACAAAATACAAGACATATTATCAAGGCTTGGACATTTATGGCAATGTTTAAACTAATCTAAACTCTGGTCTTCTAGAAACACTTCTCTTTCACTCTTCGCATAAGTAAAACATGAAATTTAAAGAACAGTAATTAAAATCAAGAAGAAAAACATTTATATGTATTCTAACTCATAGAGAAATAATATTTTAAAAAATGCATTCATGTTTTATGTGACGCAGTGCCCTATTTGTTTAAATTTGATGTTTTTAAGAATAAACAGTCATATTTTAAATTAAATATCTTGACATTTCTAATCTTGTGCCACTTTCTGACCTAGTTCTACTTTTAAAAAAACAAGTGCTCTAAAATTCCGCCCAAATGCAATGCTAACGATTCAATATTAACGGTTTTAAAAATAATGCTGAATACATTCTAAAGCCTTGTGTTTCTGCCATTGCTGACCTGACTATGAACTTTTGTTACCAACCCTGTCAAAAAACAAAATATTTTTGACTGTGATAATGCATCTTAAATAGCATTTTAGTGTAGATTCCCACTTGAGCTGACAGAAACCCCCTTCCTAAAATATTTTTACTTGTAGTAACCTGATTATTTCAATGAATTTCTTTTCAATGGAAACTGCCTAAATGATTGACTATTCCTGAAAAGTATGAGAATGATTTCAAAACTATGTTTTCAAAGCAGTTAGGTAGATAAGCAAAACCCATAAGAACTCTATTTAAGAGATGGATAGTTCTACATTTGTTCCAGAAGGATATTTTTCATATTCAATGAGTAAGCACATTTGTTTTAATACTGAAAACTACCTACCAGTGATGATCTATTTTTATGCAAACACTATAAACATTACACATGCCACATTAATAATAATAATACAGAAAAAATGTTCTGAGAAATAGGAGTCCAGGAATATGAAAGATTATGTAAATTAAAAAACAACCAATACCAACAATAATATGACAGCAAAGAGAACAGTAATTTACCAATCCAGCGCTACATAAAACTAGCAAATGAACTTCGTGATGTTTATCTTTGCTATAATTTTCAGAACATAAAACCATACCTTGATTAAAAGTCTGATCTATTATTCATAGAATCATTTCGGAGAATTTGTTTATAAAGTCTTGTTTCAAAGCAGATGCAAACTAGTCATCTTGGAGCAGGTAGGAATAGCAAAATTCTCACAGTGAAACTGATCAACAATTCCTTTGCTTCTTAAGAGAAACACTTGCACAGTAATTAAATAACAACAACAAAATGAAATTGAGTCTCTCCTCTTTGACTTTACCATGGCCATGCACAGCAGTTGCTTTTCCTCTCAAACTCTGGGGATAGGTTTAAAGTGAGAAGATGCCTATTGTTCTAGCAGTCTTTATAAGAATAATTCATATTCTGAGCATCTATTCTGTACCAGGTAGAGGGCTGAGGATATATACTCACTTAATTCTCTAACAACCCTAGTAAGTAGATCTTATTCTGATCTCCATTCCAGAATGAAGAAACTAAGGCTTGGAAAGATGAGGTAACTTTGCACAAATTCACATAATTTATATGTAACTGGTGGAATCGTGGTATAAGGACAGCCAGCCTGACACCAGAGTCATGCTCTCAATTCCTTTGCTATACCATATCTCTACATAGCCTCAGACACTAATTTTTTTAAAGTAATTGTAATTAATAAGCCTACATTTTATAAAACAAAATATTTTCTAGAATCTTCTAGGTAAGAATCCACTGTACAATTGAATATTTTTTCTTTTTTCTTTTCTTTTCTTTT
>NW_011888806.1:2840653-2860459 GCF_000151845.1 Pteropus vampyrus | reverse complement strand
AGTATCATTTCTGTCTAATATATCTTTCATTCTTTTCTTTCATTGTCAACACTACTTATTTTATATGTAAACTTAGAACTCAGTGAGACTATCTATTAAATATAGATAAAAACTATTTTGTAGACACTGTAATAACTATTTTAATGATGACAAATGTCTTAACTTTTTTCAAGTACCGTGTTGTATGAACTGTGAAGTGAGCCAGGTTCTTTTGATGGGGGGAAAGGTACTTTTTAATAAGTACTCATAATATTTATTAATGTAGGTTGAAAATAAATTATTAATACTTTTTTTTTTATAGAAATGTATCTTGGAGGCCTAGAAGAACTAAATATCTTTAAAATGTACCCAGTTATCAGCCAAGCCCCTCACTCCTACAGAAACCTATTTCATTATTGAGTAATTATATGGTAATTTCTAACGTTTTCTGTGAGTCAGTAGAAAATAATTAAATGACTGAAACATTTTTAGGCTAAGAGAAAACATTTAAATTTAAAAAATTAGTCATTAATTCATCTAAAAGTACTATGACTTTTTGGCATAATTTAAACAATTGGCAGAGCAATTTTTAAAAATATATTATGATTTATTGTCAAAAATAAACAAACTTTAATTTCTACAGAGTGATTTTTAAGACAGGATTATTTAAACACTTTTCTAATAGACTGTTCAACCATAGAAATCTTATCACTGCAAAGTGATTAAAAGTGTCACAAGACAGAAAGATAAGAGAATTTTAATTTATTAGATGTTTTAGAAATGAATTTAGCTAAACATATATTACCGGTTTGGAAGGATTAAAGCCACATTGACTTAAGAGTGACTATCTAAAAGTAAAAATCTCCCAGGAGACTATAAAGAAGATATATGCATCTCACATTCCCCCAGGGAAATTCCTTCAGATCAGCATGCACAGTATTAGATGTCCACAAATGCACCCTTTAACCTGGAAACAAAAGAGAAAAGAAACAGAAGGGATTTCTACCCTTGGGGAAACATAGTAAGTCATTGGCTTAGATTTATTGTACTGCTCTTCTATTATGTGTCACTTCATGATAAAATGCAAGGTGGGAGTAGGACAGATGGGGGAGTTAGATGGTTCAGAAGGAATGTAAAAGTCATGCCTGTTAACTGCAATGTTGTCTCCCCCACTGATATATTAAGAGTTATTATTTTAAAGAGATCATAGAATAAAACATAAAATGTCGAGTGACCATCATTTGAATTTGTAACCTAGATGGTACTTTTGTAACTTAATCATACTAGCTGCCTGGAGAGTGCTGTCGGAGGAAGCAAGAGGGGAATATTAAGAAAGGCAGGTAAAAGATGCTTTCTATAAAATGCTTGTAATACACGCACTATGTGGGCTGGAGTGATAACTCACAGTACACTTACTCTATCTTAATGTTTTCCTGTATTATTTTCTAAATTAGTTATTCAAGTTGGCACTTGAACCTGATTAGAAAGTTCCACTGAGTAGCATTAACATTTCCAAGTGTTTAATTTTTTGTTGCTTCTAAATATTGAATGAGATTATTATTTCTGTGGTCTAATTACCCACTCTCAACCTCTGAAATATGGACATGAGTGTAATTTTACCAGGTTTATGTGGAGAAGATTTAGCTTGTTGATATTTCCTTCCCGTGATCACTTATTCATTTGAAATTAAAAACCTAAAATGGACATTTTCTGATGTTTTATTATAGCCAGCTGTTCCATAAATTATAGACTTGTTTTTTCAAAAAATAGAATTTTAAAAGTAATTCCTAGACAACCTGCTGTTTTCACTTGCTGTATGTCTCTCCTCTAGGCATTGACTCTGGAGGACAGTTTTGAATGTAAATAAGATTAAAGTTATGATAATGATACTCAGTTTTGAAAAATCTATTCTCTTATATTTTTATTAAAAATCAGAAAAACAAATGAAGATGTATGGCTGGGTAGCTACAGACATTTTATCTGTAAACCTCTACTGAGTACTACTGATGTACTGCCCTTAGTGGTGCTTTTGTTGTACTGAAGCTCTGATACTGTGAAATAAATCTATTTTCTGAGGTATTGCTACTCCATTTGTTTTATTTTGAGTTAGCTAAGCTTGACTTCTGTGCCCAGCCTCTTTCTGAGAATTTTGTCCACTCCTGAAGCTTTGTGAATAATTTGTGAAGGCACCTGAAATTTTACTGAGGGAATTTTTTTCCCTAAGGTAATTTTTGAAAGGTAGTCATGAGAACTCACAAACTGGGGAGAGCTAACTGTGTAGTTAGTCACCCTTTCCACTAGGAATAAATGTCTTTAATTGGAAAACTCCTCCTGGTAGAACAAGAATTGACCTTCACCTACCTTAACTGCCAAAAGATGAAAACTGTAGTAAATGAGTTCACTTTAACAGCTAAAAATATAAAGTAATATTTTTTTAATTGATTTCCAAAGGTCGGTGTTGGGTTAGGCTGGAAAGGCTCAATACTGGGACAAGTAACTCCCAAAATATTTCTTTACATAAATCAGAAGGGATGACAAAATATACAGTCATAATTCTGAAAAGGTATTTGATATATATGTATTTTTCTCATCTGCCGTTATCTGGATTTATTTTTACCCTTTGTTAGTGTTATCCTGCTATTTGCTAGAAAGCACACTCTGCAACAAGATGCTGGTTCAAAGCAATTCACCAGCACAAACAGCACTAGAAGAATTGATGAAAAAATGAAATAAGAACCAAAAAAATGACCTCGCTCTCTTCTATTGCTAATACCTTAAACAACGGGCTGTGAAAATGGTTTCATTAAAAAATAACAAGCCCATGCTCACCAGGGGATAGATCAGGGCAAACTGAATCAAAAATTCCTCAATCATTGCTCAAGTAGGTCAACTAGAATTAATTCAAAGGGCAAAGATTCACAGCGAGCCCCCTATTTCCCACTAGTCTGCTTCTTCAGCTCTCCTCTCTGGCTAGGAGGTAAATGGTTTGGAGGAGCCCTCCAAGAAGGGCAGGTTATTTGGCCAAACCTTTCTTTACATCAGTGAAAAGTGGCCTGGTATCCTGTGTAGACTATTAGTTTGAGCTCTGGGAGTTGTCTACATTGAAATGCTAACAGACTGCTAATTGGATCCAAAGTTATTTGCTTTTAGCAATGTACTTCTGTGATTGTTTAACCTTATTACCTTACTTTTCAATAGAACCATTAATAGAGTTGGATGGTTAAAATGCTGATCTTCATCACGGTAAAGCTAGTTTTCTTTTGCACAAGTTCTAATAAAGCACAGTTAACTTTATTCTTATATAAAAAACTATATATTTTATTTTAATATCAGAGCAAATTTTCTTTAAAGAGAGTTCGAGAAGAATTAGCCCCGGTTAAATCTGTAGAGTGCTAAGTCTTAGTGTCCTTCATGATCTATGGGTACAGCTGTCACAGAGCAGCCTCTTTCGTGGCATGTCAAAGCTAAAGAGCCTTCTCCATAAACAAAATGCAGCATGGCATACTGCTGTAATAAAAATATAGTTCTCATCTTTTGTACCAGTCGAGGAGCTTACAGTCCTGAGCTTTGCTATCAAAAGCATCTCAGTTCCTCCCATGAAAAGCAGAGCTAAAGTTCCCTGAGTGCCCAAGGATTTACCACGAAGATAGACTACATCCATACAGGGCTGGCCAAATAATTTGTGAAGGTGAGAGATCATAAAATTATGGAATTCCTTGTTCAAAAAAATATTACAAATTTCAAGATAGCAACAGCACAACATTAAACTAAATGTGGGGATCTCTTAAGGACCCATACCCTTCTGGTCGCACGCTCATGAAGCTGACCCTGTCTGCCTCTCACTGAGCTCGAATGGGCATGCAGGTAGCTTTCAGGCAGCACAATGTCTCTGCCTCCACCAAGAAACAGCTTAATATTTCTTTTAATCAGCCTTTGTGGTAAGAGCCCTATGAAATAACCTTCAGACCATTATAAACAGATAGCAGATAACTGATAATAATGGCCGGGAGTTTCATCTTAGGATAAACCCACAGGATATTACTCTGATGGTTTGTATTTTTAGGACCCTGGGAAGCTCTGAGGAAAGAGATTCCTCTGAGGAGAAAACATGTGCTGACACTGTAGACATCAGAACACTTGGATTCAGGACTTGGTGCTCATTTACTAGCTTATGCGACCTTGTGTAAGATATTTCATCTCTCTTGATCTCCTTTTTCTCATCTGAAAAGTAAAGGATATCATTCCAAGGGTCCCTGGAATATTTATTAAGTCTATGAGATGAGAAAGAGAAGGGGAGAGAGAGAGAGAGAGGGAGAGAGAGAGAGAGAGACAGAGACAGAGAGACAGAGAGAGACAGAGAGAGAGATCACCACCATTTTTTTCTCAAAGAAGGAAACATCTCTACTTTTAATGAGCATTTAATTTCACAGAATAATGATGATGTTAATGAAAGTGATGATGATGATGACGATGATGATACTATGTGCCAAACTCTGTTTCAGTGCTTTACACATTATATTTAACTAACCAAGTTTATATTTCATTCATCTAACCTTTATAAATACTTTATGAGGGATGTACTATTATCATGCCTACTTTACAGGTAAGGAAATTGAGGCCCGAAAAGCTTAAGGATACTGACATAACTAAGCTCCTACTATGTGCCAGGATCTACGGCAGAGCCCAGGGGTTCAGTACATTCAGACTCTGGGAAGCAAGGAGGCCAAGTGCCAGTGAGGGGGCAAGAGAAAGAGGACACGTGCAAAGTCTTAAGTGTGTTCTCTGATGAGGAATAGAATACAGAAGGAAAAGTAGTTTGACAAGTGAGAAGTAAGGATATTTTTTCTGAAGAAAATAAAATAGGTTCCACTCATGGTTCAGAGAAATACACATACATTACAAAAAGTGAGAAAGTCTAACAAATTCCAAGGTTAATAAATTGGTGCATTTAAATCTTTGCTAATTGGTTACATTTTCAACTATTCAAGTGTAGATATGAGAACTCACATTTGTTTTTCTGTTAATCTCATTCCACCAATTATTTTTAAGTCGTAATATTACAGAAAAGTTAGTAAGAAAACACTTAGGCACCCAAAGGAGCTAGTTAATTATGCTCTAGACAAAGATTAAATTCCTTTATGTCTCTCCTAATTTTTCATTAGATATTACACTAACAATTAGTTTTCAAATAAACACCAAATATATTCTTCCAAAACAGAACAAAGTACATTGGAAGGACACACTACAAGCAGATATTATTATGTGCTCAGGACATGACTGTACACAATGTAACCAGTAATATCCTTAAAATTCAGTTCTTTGGACAAATGTGGAAGAAATGATATATGACTTTTTACCGCCTTTCAAATCTTTAGATATGGACTTCAGGGAATAAAGCAAATTTAAATCAACTGTGCAAAGCAAGGAGTAGAGATCAGTTTACCGTACAACATTAAGACAACTATCAAAACCATTTCTTTAAAACTCTCATTTATATTTTAGAGCAGTAGTATTATTAATTGTCTGCATTCTGCTCCATCTTCATAATTCAATGTGTCCAGTTCCACATCTATTTCAGAAAATTGGCAACTTTATTGCACCCTTGGGACACAATTTCCCAGTAAGAACTATCCAAATACAGTTTTTTGTTTGTTTGTTTCCTATGTAAAATGCTACAGTGGAAAACATACATCTTGACTCCCAAAAGGCAGGAAGAAAATTTATATCACTAACCATGTGCAAAATGAAACAAAAGAGTCCGTGCTAAAAATCAAAACCATTTACCTGGATCATCAAAATGACTTGGGTAATCAGAAGAAATTACCTTCCTAGAATTTTAGTGAAAGGTATCCTCTACTGCTGAGTAATTGAATCTATTCTGCATTTTATCAAAGTTGCAAGCAAGAAACCATCATTCCCAGTTGTGACATCAGTTCTGCCCAATTCTGGTGGCCAGATTCTGCAAAGCATCTACCAAATTAGTGAGAATAATGGCTGCAATTCAGAAGTCTAACATCTTTCAATCCCTCATTATTTATTTGTTCAACAATTATTTGAGTGTCAGCTAAGCACAAAGCTATGAGTAAAGTTCTACCATAGAAGAGAATGTTCCCTATTGAGTGTTTGTATAATTGTAAACCATTGTTGACCTGCTAAAATTGTCCATCTGAAAATAATATGCGTATTTTAATTACTAGATTGGACAAAGCGATGAATACATACCTCCTGTTTCTTGTTTCTGTTGCAAATTATGTATTTCTAGAAGACAATAGGGCATTGATTTTCAACCACAAGTAAACAAGGCATCTGGACTTTGCCTTAATGAGATAAAGTTTAGTCTGTGCTTTCTCAGTGGGATGGTTTTTGCTATTTAACTGGTAGCAAAAAACCTTCAGCAGCATGTCTTTTTTCTGCCAGCAGTGAATTCTATGTGGAAATGAGGTTGCTGCAGAAACCTTTCAGATAGAAATGCAGCTTTAAAACTAATTAGATAAGAATCACAGGAAAAATATTGTTTATTGCTTGAGAGGAAACTGAAAACATTATCTTACTCCATGAACTTCCTGAATAATACAGGAAAAACATAGAACTTAGATTCTGTATTTCTCCATTGAAATCTTCCAGAATAAAGTCAACGTACTTTAAGCATCTATTCATATGACAGGTCTTTCTAACATCTCAGAGAAAATTAGGATAGTAAATATGAATAGAAGAAGTATGTCACCTATAATGCTATGTCCCTAAAATAAAACTGCAGTCACTATAAAATAAAGAAAAAAACCTCCATGTGACACAGGAATTATCATGCCAGAAACATGATTAAATACCAATTACTTTAATTTAAGCAGAGCCGTCCCTAGAGACTACCAGAGAAACCTCATCAACAGCTTCACAAAAAAAGCACTGAACTCAATACAACAAGTCAGAACCTCTTTAGTTGTTGAGGATAAAAAAAATGCAAGATATTTTTTCTCTGTTTGTTTTTCAAATTGTTTCATGCCACTTACCTGCTGAAAATCCTTCGATGGATTCCCATTGCTCTTAGGATAAATGAAAAATCCTTACCACGGCCTGTAGCTTCTTCCTAACCCTCCATCTTTATGTATCCAGACAGCATCTCCTCTAGTTACTTGCATCCTCTGCCAGTCTCCCTGATGGACTTAGTCTTTCCTGCCTCAGGGCCTTTGCACTTCTGTTTTCCCTTCCTAAAGTTCCCTTTCTTTCCTCTTAAATAGCCTCTAGGCATTTTTCTGGTGGTCAAATAACATTTCTTTAGGAAGGCATGCAATGATCACCAAATCCACAGTAGTTTTTTTCTTGTTATCCTCTCTAAAACACAAGTGGATTCCCCTCATTAATCTTTTTTTCCTTGGAGCCCTGCCCCTTTGCATGCTTATGAGAAATTGCAATTACATACAGGAGTATGATTTTCCTTTGTCTTTAATATTAGTCTTCTCTATTAGAGTATATGTTCCATGACTAAAGGGACTGTATCTCTATTGTTTATCCCTAATCCAGCACAATGTCGCATATATTCACATGTATATTTCAGGAAATAAAGATTAACTTTTCAATCATTGTTCTTGGTTCCTAGCACTGCTACAGGTAAAAGTGACCAAATTTTTACATATGTATAGACTATAGTGGACAAAACTGGTGTAGTGGACATATCCTAAGCTGATATCCCAATTAGTTACATCCTTGTACAATCCCCTTTCCTTGAGTGCAAGAGGCACCTGTGACTTGCTTCTGATGAACAGAATATGGTAAAGATGATGGAGTGTCTTTCTCATGATTAGATTAGATTATATAAGACCGTCTTAGGGGATAGTGACTCCTCATGTTGGCTTTTATGAAATAGGCTGCCATGCTCTGAGAAGGGCATATGGTGAGTAGCTGTGAGTAGCCCTCACCAATAGCCAGCAAGAAAATGTAGCCTTCAGTCCTACAGCCATAATGAAATAGAGTATTCCAACAAACTGAGAGAGCCTAGAAATGGATCCCCCCAAACCAAGTCTCTGGTGTGAATGTACCCCTGGCCAACACCTGCATTGCTGCCTGTTGGGACTGAGCAGAGAAGCCAGGTAGCTGTGCCTGGACTCCTTACCTGCCAAAACTGTGAGGTAATAAATGGGTACTATTTTAAACTGTTAGTTTCAGATTGCAGGGAGTTTTTTAAGGGATTTTTTTTTTTTTTTTTTACTAAAAGAAATGTGTTTTTTTCCCTTGAGATATAATTTTAAAAGCTTTTTTTTTCTCTTTTATTTTCTGATTTGAGTATTTTGATGGTTCATGACTGAGTGCCTTTCTTGTGCACTATAAGATATAGATGCTAAATTGCACTTTTTTGGTGGTGAATATTGAGCTGTTGGACAAAACATATATAGTCCAATAACAATACAACTAAATAGTAATACGAAGAACTCAACATATATATTCAGTGCGTCTTCATGATATTTTTCTTCTAGTCCGCAATCCTGAGCCACTGGGTTGGAACCCCTGCTAGTGTTGGGGACAGAACAAGTGGCCAAGGGCTTGAGAGAGGTGAGGATGATTAGATCTGAACACACAGAGTTATCTGATTCCTCTCTTCTCATATGAGGCCAGGAACATTATTTTATTTAACTGTGTATTCCTTAGATGTATAGTTAACATTCAAGATACATTGACTTTTAATCGAAAGTCCAAGAGATATTAGAGTATGATGGGGCATGTCAAGGATAGCTTCTTGAAAGCGGTATCTTATGTTGGTTCTTGAATATATGGACAACGTATTATTAGAGAGAAAAGAGAAATAGCTTTCTCCCTGTCTTTCTGCAATTTTAGGTACCAATTATCTAGTTTTTTCCCCCTAAAAGCTATTTCTAAAAATGTATCATTCGTAGTTTTATTCCTTTTGTGAAATGTCATGCTACTAATGCAACATCTTCATTTAATTCCGTTTCTGCTTGTAATTTTTTTCAGAGTGCTTTCTAATCAGTGCTATTATGCAACTTAAAAATATCATTATGTTCCACTTTGCCAGTTATAATTGTTAAACGGATCCTTCCCCGGTGCAGCATCCAGTAGCTGTGCATTTCCAGGTGTCTCTTTGTCTGAGCCTGCCATCCTGGCACACTGAGGGCTTTAATGTGAAAGAAAGCTCCGGACATGGACAGAGCCGTCCTGTGTTTTAGTCCAGGCTCTGTGATCAAGTGCACTTCTTTCAGGGACTCATTTTGTGTAATAGGCATAATCATTCTCCATTTGTTTATTTCTTGAAGACCTGCTTAGCCTTGAGGGGAATAAAAGTGCATGCAAATGGCTCCCTGTTTCTAATCACTAAAGACATTAAGGGAGAGAAATAAACAGATAATCCCAGTAGGCCTTAGAAGATTATAATTCCTAAGAGTTACAGAGAAGTTTGAGGACAAATTTATACAAAAGTAATTTACAAGTTATAACAACCTTCTATAGCTATGTAAATATGCTATAACAAACAAGTATTTATTATCTATTTCATGATCATACCCTATACTTTCCTCCTCTCCACTTTAGTTCATGTTATTTCTCTAGATTATTATCTCCATTGAGCTAAATCTTTCTAAATCTATTTGAAATTCGGGTTGTTTGGCAGTTATTTCTCTATAGTCTCTTAGTCAAAGAGATTGCTCCTTTTTTCTAAAGTTAGAAAAGAATCTAAAGTCTTTTTGAGACATTTCTTCTGTAGCCCTAACAGTGATTGAAATTCTAGTTATTTACATTTTCATGTATTAGGTACCAATTCTTTAAAACATATTGTAAGGTATTAAGATACCTTTTCAATTTGATGAGTACAAATGACTTCTGTGTTCAAGAAGATGTCAAGAACTTTAAAGTATCGAAGTCAGAGAGAGAGTTTTAGACAAGTGCACCAGTAGTTACTAAGTGGAACACAGGAGTTAAGCGCTAAAAGTATCTCAAAGAAAAGAGGAACAAAAGATTGCATCCTGTTGGGCAACTCAGGTAAGGCTTCTCAGAGTAAGGCCTGGAAATCAGGCTGTCAGCATTAATAAAATTTCCAAAGCCAGATATGTGGAGTTGGCTGGGAAGAGAACATTAGGGGAAATACCCTGAGCAAAAACATGTTGGTAGAGCAACCAAGAGCATGCTCTCGAAGTTAGCTTAATTGGAGTATGGCCCCTGTGAGCTGGCTGGGACTCACACTTGGGAACAAGCTTAGTGTGATGGTGAAGAGAAGGCATTTAATTCAGCAGACTGTGGGAAGCCACTGAAAGCTTCTGTGCAAGAAAGTCAACGGGACTCAATAAATACTAATATTTTTGTTTCACTTCTACTACCTTTTAAAACATTATTGTCCTTTGGGAGCCATTATAAATAATTTAATATAATGTTTGTATTGTGGAAACAAAAGAAATATATATTTTTCATATTCATAGTCAGCTGCAGATTGATCACACTCTCACAAGTTCATTTTCTGGCCTAAGCCCATTCTCCTTCCATTTTCCTCAGTGTCCATATCGCTACACTGCTCCATGAAACTTTTTTAATGCTTTGTTTCAACAATTTGCTTCAGGTCATAATTAAAGAAGGAAACACTGGTAAACTTCCTCAGTAGTGTTTCTTGAGTCATCATTTAAAGTTCTTTCTTATAGAGTAATCAATAGGAGGATATTTCCAAAGAAGCAGCATGGCTCTTAGATGGATCGCTTTCCAGCAATAGTAAGCTACCTTGAGGGAAGGAAAGTACTTAGCCTCCTGTGTGGCAAGTACATTAGACATATATAACACAATAATTAAATTGATGAAGAGTCAATAGACTGTAAAGGGCTGGGAGGAAAAAATAAAAAAGCACATAAACATTCTCCCTCCTTCATTTTTCTTTGAGAATAACTTTTATGTCATCAACTGGAACAACAAATTAATAATGCAATTGTTCAAATTTCTGAAGTAATTCATAATATTTGCTAAACTTCATAATGTTCTCCTGGAAGGGGTTTGATTATACTCCCTATTTCAGTTGGATATAACCACTAAAGGAAAAATGGCATATTTTTTGGATAAAATTATCTAAAGTATATCAGAAAAAAAATAATAATCTTGAGTTATTTTTATGAGCTGCTGATACTGACAAAGCTAGTCACGTGATTGTCAAGTGCCCACTTGGCTGAGCTTCTTTCATTTCTGACTGGATTGGATATAAAAAAATCCAGCATTCTAAGCATGAGCCTCACTTCTTCTTACAAGCTCATTAAGTTCAAGAAAATCATATCACAAGATGATAATAGTATCATATGGAGAGGACCAAAGTGGACACAAGATTCTAGGCCAAGGTCCAAGTATCCAAGTAGTTCTTTGCATCTAACTACTCAGCTGTATGATAATGAGCCACTTAAGTTTTCTTGAACACTTTAGTTCTCTTAAATTTAGTTTTATTAAATGAGTGTTGGCAGGGCAGGTTAGTCTTTATGCTCATTAAGGGTGCTACCAGCTCTAAATTGCTATGAACTAAAGTTGGTCTGTTCTATAATTTCTCTGTTTTTCAGTGAGATACTATGAATGGTTATCATCAGCTTCTTCATAATTTTTCACTCCTCTCCACTTGCATCAAACCAAAATAACCTATACACATGACAAGTGCCAGAAAAAAATTTCCCTGAAATCACATATGAGGGGTTTATTGAGAAATCTAGCTCAACAATTAATTTTAGATGAAGAAAAAGCAGTTGGAAAAGTTGATGACCTGACTGTGTCATACTCTTGCTATAGACAGAACCAAAGTCCATCCACACCTGTCTTCTCATCCTGTGCCAGTGTTGCCCAAACCTCAGCTGCACGTGCTCCATGTTTACAATTTCTGATATGTTTTCTTGCTACTTAAACTATTATCTGTGATTTTTAAAAATTGAAATCAATTCATGTTTTCACTTAAGCATATTTATTATAAGAGGAATTTCTATATATATCATCACAGTAAATGGAAACCAATATCATTGCCATCGATAGAATGTTATCATAATATATAAAATGAACACGAAACAATGCTTTATCATTTAGTTAGGTACTTTTGCTTGCCATAGGCCTGGACCTTAAGGTAAACTCTCTTTGATAGAAATGGAAATGAGATGTCAGGCACACTAGCAAAAACCAGATACCCTTGTTTTAATTTAATGGGACTGAAAAACAGAAATACCTTTGTGTTCATGCTACATCAAGGTATGATTCTAAGATCACTTGCTTTCACAACGTCTTGAATTCTAACTCCACCCTCACATGAACAATTTACGAGTTCTAGTTCCCATTTCCCTGCTTTCCAATGCCCTGCTGCCCATCGGTGGGACTACTTCTGTAGGAATTCTTCTGTATCATTGTTAAGTTGAGCAGAAAGGTGCCTGCCCTCAGTTAATATGCTGCATTATATAGCATAAGTTTCTTGGAGACAAAGCCATGATCTACAGGTACTGTGGCAGGCTTTATGAAGACCTTGATATCTTCTGAAAAGTTATTGTTTGATTCCATTAGGGCCAATGCTGATCTCATTTCTCTAAAATAAAATACGATAATTCTTGTTTAGGCATAGTTTATATGTGATGCAACTAGGATAGACTTGACTGATAGCCTAAATTTATCAGAATGTGGCATATTTATATGATACTTTACAAAAACAGGTCATAATCACAGACTTCTTTCACTATTAGTTCCTTAAGCCACCCTACTTCATTATCAAAGTTTATTCCTTATTTCTATGTTTAAATGTCTGAGTAGAATTTGTAAAGCAACTCAAACACTGAGAAATAAAATGATAGGCTTCTGGAAAATGGCAGTAAAATTCAAATCTTAATGCTTAAAAATGTTAAGTAAAAGCAAATTATATACTGTTCAAAAGTTCGTTTACTCCAAATTGTATTTTCAGTAATTTCATTATTTTTTAAATGACCATTCAAAAATTTTTTTAAAAAGCTTTTAAAATATAAACAATTCAATAGTTATAGATGGCAAACAACAAATGTGTTAAATGGACATATTTTAGGGGTTTCGTGAAGGAGGAATAACTTATTGGTTATACCCAAACAACTGTACCTCACTCCTGAAACTATTTATTACAATGAAAAAAAAGAAAAACTACAAACACATTAGAACAAAGAGAATAGGAGAGCTGACACTAGTACCTGAAGGATGTCAAAAAGTAAATTATGGAAATAAGATAATGAATTATTAAAAGCTAAGGTTTTTAGATAATAAAGTCCTTATCTAGATTTCAATATGCAGCACAGTATCAATTAACCATTTGTGGAGAATGAAGATATACAAAAGACATTAATTTTTCATACTTCACATTTAATCTATTCTTAGACAAATATTAAAGGGTGTATTTCACCAATACTGGAGAGTAAAGCATATAAAAGAAGATGTGAGATATTATAAGAGGGAGGGTATCTAAAAAAGGGGCAGAAGGCATTTTTAGGGCAAGAGACAAGGTGAGGTCTCAGGAAGACAGCTGTGTAACAAGCCTGGAGAGGCACCGAGGGATTTAGAGCTGGGACACAGGGCAGACGGCTCCAATGGGATTGGATCCAGGGGACAATAAAGAGATTACATGATGTATTAGGCTTCACTGGGAATTTTAGAATTTTGGAAATATCTGGGGATGCATTAATGTTAGTATTGTACTTAGAAATCTAAGGCAAGAAGGGAACAAAGACAAGTTGAGGAGAGAAAGAAAAGGAGATAGAGAGAGAGAGGGAGAGAAGTAGAGGAAGAGGGGATTGGAGAGAGAGGGAGAAAGAGATGCAAATATGTAATTGTTAACCAGTGAAAACAAAAAGTTGTACAATAAAGTAAATTTGTATGATGATATTTACACAGTTATGAAGCTATAAGCAATACTAATTTTTTCAAAAAGCACTACTATATTAGGGAGATAGGGGATGGAAGCCTATATGGTGAAAAAGGGGTTATAATAGACCTAAACTGAAATTTGCAATAGTTGAAAGTCAATCATAGACATCTAAAAATGTTAAGAATCATAGAATAAATAGCTTATTTAGGAATAAATATGTAAAACCAGAAGAAACAATTTAAAATAGTCTGAAATGGTCAGCTCAGGAATTCCAGAGGGTTGGGTAAAAAACAAAGTTTTTAAAATGTCACATATTTGGCTTTTATAAAAAAATGTATTACACATTTAATTAATATGCAAATCAAGGTAAATACATTTACTGTTAAATGTATTGTTAAATAATTTCTGTAAATATCTCAAAGCAGGTATTTCATACCGTTGAATGCAGAAATGTATAGCAAGAATATTTCATTGTCACAGAATATATTCTCAAATATGCATTTTCTTCTAATCCGTGTTTTAAATGATGCAAGGAGTTTTTGAGACTTGTGAAAAAGAAAAATGTTTCTTGTTGTCTGGCTAAAATTCTCTGTCTATAAGGTATAATAATGCATTCAGTCCGTTTTTGTTAATGCTTTGCCTTTGGAGTGACTCATTCTCAACTTAAAATATTACGAATCCTTTTTGAATTGCTGGTCTTCTGTAAGATTTCTAAAGGAAATCTTACCTCTTTCAATAGCTCCCTTTTCTTATAAGGGAGCAAGGAATACGTATAAAACAAAAAAAGAAAGACATTTCTAGTTACTTCGAATAGGAGGAAAGGTGATCTTCTATAGCACTTAAATAGCCTACATGGTATAACCTCCCCAGAGATTAGTGGGTTGAGGATAATAATCCCTATTCCCTTTTGAGACTATGATGTGACCCACATTCACATTAGTTAGTGGACACAGGCTAAAGCAGCAGATGTCAGCCAAGTTCTTCAGGCCCCTAGTCCACGAAGGGGCAGGCAAAGTAGGTAGTTTGACATATTAGTTTTTTTAAACAATTAATTCTATTCCATATTATTAGAATTCCACATTTCAAGCCATTGGTAATATTTGTATCTTTACATAGTTCAAAGTGTTTTGCAATAACTTTCCTTTCAGATGAGTTCAATGTCACATAGTCATTACAAAGTTAATGACAAATATTATCTTCATTCCAATAATGAGAAAACAGACTCAAAAAAGTTAAGTGGCTTCTTTGTTCTTTGTTTAGTTTTTAAAAAAGGAAGAAATAGGGTTCAGCTCTCCTTTCTTCCCCACCGATCCTTTTTGCACTCTGTCAGTGATTCCCAATCTACTGGGCTCATACAACTCAAGGGACTCAGACGAATTCTAAAGTACCCAAATGCTCAGGTCCAAATGCAAACCCAGCACTATATTCAGAAAAATCAATAACATATCCTACATAATACGTATATTTAGATTTTTCAAACATATTTCAATATCGCTCTGATGAATAAAATATACGTTTACATAAAAATTTTTCACTGAATTCACAACAGCCTTTTATATTTTTATATTTTTTAAATCAATGGAAATTAAAAGTACAACTACTTACTCCATGGAAGTGGTAATTTTTTGATGTCGAGAAGGAGAATAAAGTTGGGGACTTGACACCAGGCTCTCAAAGAGGCCCTCCTTGACCAGCCAAACTCAGTAAGGTACCCGCTCCTCCCACTGTTCTCTGTCTCAGTCCCTGTTTCTCTTCAGAGCACTCATCATGCTTGCATGTGTTCTGTTTATCTTGACTTATTCTGGAGTTCACTCGGCTCCATCCCTCACTGTTACAGGAAGGTGTGGTCTGTGACAGTAGAGGCAGTGCTGCTCTTATTCACTGTATGTGCACCTAAGATTGGCCTGGAGTAAAGGAGGGCTTTGATCAGCTCTGTGACTTCACATGGAAGGAACAATGCCACACACATTCTCCTAGCTGGCTCCTGTCTCTACCCTCTTAGGGAGCAGTTGATCACAGTATAAATGGGAAAACAACTATGCCAATGAAAATGGTTACTGCTGACGATGGTTTTGGAGTATTTAGCACATCACATATGTTAGTACCTTACATATGTGTTGCATTTGCTTCCCTGTCGGCGAGGTGGATATTATTGCCTCTATTTTTGCAGATGTCACAACTTATTCTCAGAGGAGTTAGGGACCGTATCTTAGGCCACACTAAGAAGATACTGATGCATCTTTTAAAGGCATCTGCATGTTTCTAAAACCTGTCCTAACCCACTGTGTTATATTGTCCCTGGTACCACTCCAAATGCATGGCACGCCACACGAGGTCACAGCCTCCTTAATAAAAAAGAGAAGACCAACAAATTCCATCCAAGGGGCTACCTGTCTTTGTGCATTATTACAAACTCTACACCTTCTTTAGAAGTCAACAGATGTTTCAGTATTAACTAAAACCCCTCATTATTTTTTCAACTCCTAAAGGAGGGGAGAAAAGAGGGTGGAGAGGGAAATGTTCACAAAGAGAAGTCTGTGATGCTGAATCAGGCTTAGAGCTGACGCGCAAGCTGATGATGCTGCTAGGCTCAGAGCAAATGAAAGAGCCACTTTGTTAGTAAAGGGGGCGAGTGTTAAGGGAGAGGACGTTTAGCTAGAAGAAAGTCAAGCCTCAGGCACAAATCAGGGCAATTATTGAACAAATCTGGGGGCATCACATTCACTCTGAACACTAAAGAGATGATAGCCTTCTGTTCAGAGCAAAGGACAGCATTCAAATGTGTGTCCCACCCGAATTCAGCCCCCATTCCCTTTACTGAGTGTAAAGAATCAAAGGGAGTTCGCAGCTCAGCCTGGCTCTGCCTCAGGGTTGACAAATGCGAGATCAGCCCCTCCTCATCACCACCTGGTTCCCTCTGGACCTTCTAATGGTGCAGAGGGCAGAGGCATAATGCAATTTGTCAGGAAAGGGACAAATGCTGCAATAACAATGTCCACGTAAACTGACCAAATGCTCGGTTTAATTGTCTCTACAAGTCAACCTCGCAGGAGTTCAGCTGGGAAAGCTGATGATTCGAAAGAAATTATTTTCTTATCTTTTATTGAAAATTTCAAGGAAAACGCATGCCGCAGCCCCTTGGGACAAACGAGAGAATCACCAGGACAGTGAAGATGGATGTCTTCCAATGTCTTGACACATCTAACTTTAAGATATTGAGGATACTATTATAACTTTCTGCCTTAAATGTCTTTATTAGAGAATCAAGATTTATGTTTCTGGTCTAGGAGGCAGAAAAGACACTTGGATGCCTATAGAGGGTCCTGTGTCAGTCACTCAGCCTATTTGATTATGGACATTCAGGGCAGAATTTTAAAGAGGAAGTTATCTTCTTTGAGGTAGCTAGGTTTCCCTTCCTTGCAGTTTACTTTTATACATTCCCTTGAGTTTTATGGCACATTGTATAACTTTTTTTGTTTCTGTTAGAAGTTGCTGCAGGAAATAGTAACTATTTTCCTGACTTTCAAAAATGAATATACACAGTTGTTTAACATCAGGTTCCCTGGTATCAACCCATAAGTCTTTATACTTGAGGAAAAGTATATATATATAATTTTGATTCACATATCACAGTATGAACCTGTATTACACTGAAGGAAATTAGGCAAATGAAAAAGTCATAATTAAATTGGATCTCAGTCTTTTCTCTTTATTTGTAAATTTTAAATCCTCATAGTTGGCTAAGTGATGTCGAGGAGAATATAGCTGGTTATTAAGTTGGAGCTTTTCTGATGGCTTTCAGCAAACGTAATCACGGATCTTAGACTAGCCATTATTTTCCCTCCGACTGGTCCCCTCCTGCTTGTATCCACTATGACTGCCATCATTAAGAACTTTATATTTCTTGTCTAACAACTGCATGAGCCTCTTAACGGGCCTCCCCTGGCCTCTTGTCCTTACTTCTTCTTATCAGTTCTCCATAGTGCTGCAAAAATGCTTTTTTTTTTTTTCCTAAAACACAATTCGAATAATTTTGTATTTATTCCTTCATTGCCTTTAGGATACAGATGCCAATTAGGTTGGCATGTGGTCCTGCATGAGCTTCTTCAGTCTCATCTCTTGTCCATACCCTTCCCTTCCTCAACATCTCATGTTCAAGGGAGGCCAAATGACTTGTAATTCTTCAAATATAGCATGCCGTTGTAAGCCTCTTTATGTTCATACATACTTCCTCCCCTTCTCAAAAATGTGCCCTTTCCCATTCTCTCCATCAGGTTAATATCGCTTTACACAAAATTCAACTATTATCTTTTTATCTTCTCCATGAAGGCTTCCCTGAACTTATTCCGTGTGGTACCGCTGTCCCACTGGATCTCCTATTCTTTTCTCACACTTCATTATAATCTTATGTTAGGTCCTCCCCCATCCCCATTTCTGGACTGTAAGCTCCATATAGGAACTGAAAAACCAACAGTTGTGCCTAGCATATCTTAGTAGACGCTTGACAAATGTGTGTTGGATAAATGAATATATTCAGAGTACATTGAAAGTCACTGTATTGGGAGTAAGATGAGAAGCAGTGGGAAGTCAAACATATACCAAAAACACGTACTGATGTCTGAAAATCTATCTACCATTCATGATTTATTCTGTAAATGACTTACTGCTTCATTCTTTGGAGAGCATTAAAATGGAAAGACCTTTGTGAGAATTAGCAAAGAGTCACCAACTCCTGACTCTGAATAAGTTTTAGGTTCCCATTGTCCACAGAGAGAACTGAGCACACAAGACTGCAAGATTTAGCTGGTAAGAGAAAGGGCAGATAGTAAAAGGGTGAGACTGTAGCAGGAACAAAGGTAAAGAATAAAAGTATATTTATCAACTTCATAATTTTCTCTGACACTACCTCTTGCTTTCCATCTACTTAGCCAAGATTCTCCCTTTTTTTGTCATTTATGAAAACTGAATAAAAGTGAACAGGGCAACTTCTCTTTCCCCAGTACAAAAAAATCTTGACAAATGAAGAATGAAAGAATCAATCGCATGTGACCCTCTGGTAAATCCATCTCCCCGCTTCACTAAACTCAATTCCCCAAACTCATCCCAATGCCCGTGTCACTCTCCAGCCTCCTGGTATTACGTTTCCTTGATTTTTTGAAGTTATCACTTTCTTTAATATACTTGAAGCATATCCTGTTCAATTTTTGTATAGCGTCTCCTCTGCTTCCAATATGTCTCATAATAGTATTAATACAACCCAAACTGGGTTTTTTCATGTGATCTCTGGAGAGGCTAACTAGAGCCATGACCTATATTTCCCTGCCTACCTCTTCAGCCCTGCTTTCTCAAGGGCCACCCATGCTGGAGCCTGGCCTTCAGCATTTTCCTACAGAGGGCTACATTACTTTTTAGAATTGCCATTCATCAACCTCATCAAATTCATATCCTATCTAACATCTAATTATTCTGATTATATCAAATTCATGTGGAGGGTCTTATTGCCTTTCCACTTTATTAAAGACAACATACTTTAGAATAATCAACTGGTTATTCCCTATGATGGGAACAAAGGTTTTAAAGCTACACAGATTGGAGAAAGTATTTCCTAGCACTGTAATACACCTCATTTTTGTTCTTAAAACAATAATAATTTTTGCATTAAAAATGTTTTTCCCAGTTAAAATTTTTTCTTCATAAACTGTTTGTGAGCCTGTGCAACAGCCAAGAAAACAGAAGATTATAAATTTCCTATTCCTGAGTCATTAGGCTACATAGCTCCCCACCGCTCTTCAAACACCTTGCAAATGTCCAGATGTCCAATTAACTACAGAGACATGGAGCCCTTATCTTTAGAGAAAAATCTGATTCCTAACTTGCTCTCCGACACAAATGCACTGTCAAATGCCATTGTACCTTATTAAATAGTGGAGGCACATTAGACAAATCTCAATTTATTTTCATCAGAAGATCTATATATCACCTCGATTAGCACACTAAATTAATTTACT
>NW_011888806.1:2818604-2840493 GCF_000151845.1 Pteropus vampyrus | reverse complement strand
CTTATTGTGTAACCATGTGAATACGACCACTTGTGATGTCAGTTTTTTCTAACCTTTAGTCCACAATCCATTCTAATAAAATATACTTGTACATGTAAAAGATAATAGAAGGTAAATATCCCTCTGTACGAGAATATGAATGCCTTTAACCTTATCCATATGATATAAACAGGCAGGCAGAAACTTACAACCTAATATTTAAAGGTAATTTTTCAGGTTCAGTAGAATGCGTTTGAATTTAAACACATTTTCTTCAAGGAGGTTATATAGTGCAGTGAAGGAGAAAAAGTGATCTAGATAATTATGATGAAAATATAAAGAAAATAATTTTAGAGATTATTGTGACCTTTCTTTTACAAGTGGGAAATAAAATGAAGTCCAAATCATCAGTACAGTAATATTTACTCATCATATTAAATTCATATAGCCTTAAGCCTCTCTCTTGATTATAAATCCATCTGAGCCTTGGCCACCATAGCTAAGGATTTCTTTATTTTCTTATCTTTTTGATACTTTAGCCTAGACTGTTGTTACAGACTTCTTTAATTTTTAAAGACAGTGAGAGAAGCATGAATGTAAAAGAATCAAGCAAATGATTTTTTAAATGCTAGTCATGTAAAAGTTCCATTAGCCACTAAAAATTTGTTTTAACCTAGTCTATCATTACTCATATACTTCTTTTAGTCACAACTTTATAGTTCAAAGTTCTCAAATACATTAGGACAATGAACCTCAAATTATCTTGTAAAAGGAATCATTGAAATTGTTAAACCTATTAGCTTCCTAGTCCTCACTTGACTTTCTGAAATGGAATCTCAGATGGGGCTGGGAGCACACAAGATTCATAGAAAACACTTAAGTTTCTACCAAAACACCGTTTTTTAAGAAAAACCAAACAAACAAAAAAGCAAGTTAATGAAAAACAGTGAATATGCTGAACTGATTATTCGTTGAATGAGTTAATATTTACTGAGGATCTCATGTGCCCGCCACCTTTCAAGTCCCGGGGCACTATTCACATACTACTCTTAAGAATAATTGTCTGATTTTAATGAGTTTAATGCCCATTTTCATTGAGGCAAAGCTGACTTTTAAAAATAAGGCTTATTACATGTATTGGAATTTATTTCCAAAACAACCTTGATGAGTGTCCATAGTGAGTAATTAGAAAGTGTGGGATAAATAGGCTGGACTTATTGCTTATGCTCAGCAAATACAGGTGCTAAAAGGCATCCAAACTATCATTCTGAAAGGAGATGCTCACTTTGAGACCACCTTCAAGTGCTTTGAAAATCACTCTTTAAAAATTTTAAATTTTAAATTGCTTTATTACTCTGGTAATAACTTAAAGATAATAATGTCCCCTTTTCCCCTACCCCCCCAACTTTAAAATTTGTCAGAGAATATATAAACATTGATGGAAGTGGGCAGGTTAAGATTAAAATAGGAGAAAGTAAGTGAGAGAAAGGGGTCTTTGGAATATATTTATTTGTGAAAGTCCAGAGGGCAGAAATAAAACTGGTGTGTGAAAGTTAGAAAGATTTAAGTCGTTGTAAGGAAGAACTTTTAAACACATTTTATGGAATAGACTAGCTTGTCAGCAGGGACAAGGGAAACATCTGTCAGTGTTTCTGTAGGCACTTAGACTAAGGGTTTTGAAAGATTACAGGCTATATATGAGTTTTTAGAGTGAAGAACTACCTGAAATGGTGGTGTGCACTCTGCCTTCCCTGAAAAATCAGAAAGTTTATGGAAAGTTAGCTCTTCAGTCTTTTTTTTTTTTTTTTTTTTTTTAGGTGAGGCAATCCTTGGTTGACCTCACAGATTGCAAGGACCTTGTCAGCTTACAATCCCTTACTTTTTTATTTTTTGTGCCTACGGCACCTGGTCTTCCTAGGTGGTCTCCCATTCAAGTACTAACCAGGCCTCTACCCTGCTTAGCTTCCGAGCTCAGACAGGATCGGGCTTGTTCAGGGTGGCATGGCCGTAGACTTCTTCAGTCTATTCTTAAATTATGCTTGCTTTAAGAACCGGGTGGAACAAATGACTAGATGCTATCTTGGGGACAATGATTTAAATGAAAAAATGAGGTAAAAAGTGTGTGAATATGATGACACGAATTCTCTGCTGTCATGTATAAGTGCTACCTTGATTCCCTGGCTCTAGGGGATAGAATGAAAATGAATATATGAAAATTAAAAAAAAAAAAAAAGATAGAATTTGATTCAAGATCAATGAGATTTTTCTGGCAGTTAGAACCGTTAGTATCAGTTCACTATAAATATGCTTTTATCAGTATTACAGAAATATGCTTTCACTTTTAAAACTATGACATCCTTATCAAAATGTCCATATGTCATGTCCAAGTCACAGGAAAACAGAATAAAATATCTGGTGTAATTAAATAGCTTGTGCTTCTGGGAGAAGTAAGTATTTAATAGTGTGTGCAATGTAAAGCTGTTAGAAAGGACCCAGCACCTAGCAGAGCTCCTGTCCTGCCACAAGGTAAACATTCCATAAAGATGTATGGAATGCATATATTAGAATTAGATTAATGCTAGGATAGCTCTACATTCTGTTCCAGTAACTTATAGAGTATTAAACCTAGTGTCTCATTTACTTCTTTAAACAGCCCTATGAGGTAGGTTCTATGACACTTCTCTTACTGGTGAGAAACTGAGGCCAAAGAACTTGCCCAAGGTTAAGTGCTGAAAATGAGAATTAAACATAGGTCTGTTCAATGGCCCAATCTACATGCTTACCCACAGTCAGGGTTGAGTGATCTCCATATACTCCTCTTCCTCCAGCAAATTTTGTTATACATTTCTGAATGACCCCATCAGAACCTCTGTGGTATGAACCAACTATAGCTCTAATGGCATACAGAAAATTGAATTGTATATGGAAATGATTTTACCAGGTGGAAATTTAATACATCTTTTTACATAAATTAGCACTGTAAATCCTGAACGTGCATTAAGTTTAATCATTTGTTTTAAATGTGTGTCCCTACACACATAGCTTTTTGACCTATGTTCTGTTACTTTCATTATTAATAAACTCCCAATGTTTGACATCATGCACTTGTTGCATAGTGATTTTCACATTTAGTGAGCAGGAAAATCATCCTCTTGATGACAATTTTGCAATTCTCCTTCAAAATGTTTCTTTGGGATGTTGTTCAGATTGATTAAAACTAATTTAGAGAAAATAAGAGGCAAGCATCTTCAGTTCCTAAGCTAATTAGTATCATATAAAGTCTCTGTAATCGACATAACATTTCGATGTATTTCATCATTCATACGGTGATTATTCATGAAGTAGAGCTAAGGCAGAAGGAAATGGGGCAGGCACAAAGGGAATGGGTAGGCCAATGTGCATGCATGGGGCTGAGTGTATGCCTCTGGCATTGTGCCAAGTCCAAATAAAAATGTGGTTAGCTATAGTTTTGTCATAGCCACACCAGTTATTTCCTCTCCCCTGACCTGTTATCAAGTACAATTAAAACAACTATATATGAACACAGGAAATACAAAGCACATGAGAGAGAAAGAGAGTCTTTTAAAATCCAAGCATGTTCTATAAATTTGATGCAAAGAATTCTATACATAATGGGCATTTTCGGGTAAGCAGTACCTGTTTTCTCTCCCATAACATCAACTGCCAAAGATTAGGGACAGTCTCCAAATAAATAATTATGATTTATCTACGAATTTACCTACATGCTTTATGAGTCTACTTATATTTTTAGTTTTACTCTTCAAAACAGTTTTAATCTTCTGTTGAACCTAGTATTTCATTTTATTAGACTTAAATGCCTCTCCTCCAAACTTCATAGAATGATTCCGAATTCTGGAATTTCGCAAAGTACACTTTCTTACTGTGGGATCAGTTCTTGCAGAAAGTTAAAGCAACTGAAAGATGTCTTCCTGTTCTTCCTGCACCTTTCCTCCTCCTTGTAGGCTGCTTCTCCCTCCAAGCACCACAGAGTCTCTGGCTGCTGCTTCTCCCAAAGAAAACGACTTACTGATAAATTAAGATGTTTAATGATCACGTGAAGTGATGAGAAACTTTATTTTTACTCATGCTTTTTATGGAGAAAGAGTAGCATAGAGATGAACAAGAAATCAGTGGGGAACTGTTTTGTGAATGGGCCTTATCCTATAAACTCATCTTATGACCAATTTCTTCTCTTAGGTCAAAGGAGCAGTAAGGACCCGAGGCTCTCACCCATGACTGTAGATGCTGATGGCTTCATAACACTTAGTATTGCTACAGTGAATGATTTACATGTTTCAAAAACAACTGCGTCCTCCTTTGAAACTTCAGTTTGTGGTTATTGTTCTTTTCCAGAATTCGATTAGAAAATTGTCCAAGTTTCATCAGAAAGGCCACAACAAGGTATTTTCGCTTTGATTTGTGGATAGTTTTTGGAAATGAGGAGGAATTTCATGTTTTCTTTTCAGCAATTTTTAGAATAAAATTGGTCAGGAATTTTAAGAAACACAAAATTAAGCAAGAAATGTTAAAAAGAAAATGCACGACAAGTAATCACACTGAGATCTAAAATGTACATCTGAAAAGAAAGACCAGGTGGGCGGAGGAGAAGCATGTGCAGTAACCTGAGGCCTGACTTCTACTACAGCAACATGAGTATCATTTACTGAACGAGAACCAGCTGCCGTGGCTCTGATTCCTGAGCATTTATTAAGAGAAAAGGTGGTATCTAACACCGCCAGCCATTACAGAAAAAAGTAAAGCTTTCAGTGCCAATGAGACAAAATCTTTCTTTACAAAGATGAAAAACGATTACAAGACAGTCCCTGTTCTTCATCCAAATCAGAGCGGATACAGCCCAATGTCTCAGACTAACTCCCTTCCTCCCTAAAACTGCTGTCCTCCTCCACTCCCACCTCCCATGACTTCAGAACATTTTTCTGCTGCTCACTTTCTAGATCGCTGCCTTCAGTTTGTTTTGGGAGATCCACCTCATTAGGTGAGACACAATAATCTTCAATATTTTTGACATCCCATAAGTTCCTTTCTCACAGAAAGATATCTGGAATTGAGATAATACAAACGAAAATAAAGACTTACTTAGGTTAAAGTCAACATTCTAACAGCTGAAACATTAAGATACCAAATTTATGGTAAATGATTAATGGAGATGGAGTAAAGGTGGTTTTTTGATTGGCTTCTAAACAGTTCCTCTTGTTCACTCAGTTTTATATCAGGGAAATTCAGATGACAAAGTAATCTTGCTATTATGTAAACATATATGGAGAAAGTGATTCTTAATTTATTAAGATGATGAAAACCACAAAGAACTCAAATAACTATCTGAAAACCTAGTATTTTACTCCATGTGCCTTTATGTCCATAGACTCTCTATGATGATATAAAATTTATTTTCTATTAAATCATTTTACTAGTGATCAGAATGAAATCATACTTGATTTTACAGCTCGAGTTTCCCCTTTGAGCAAAGGTGGACACTAAAAAGAGGTTGTGTTCTGATTCCAGGGAGAATATGCTATGGTCTCAGCAGCCTAATGCAGCTGGCTGCCAGTAAAGAATTTATGGTAAACGCTATTTATGCCCACTCAATTAAAGTAAATGGATATTTATTGAGTGCCACTGTACATAAGACAGAGTGTTGCAGTAATGTGGTAATGCAGTCACCACCTTTCCACCCTATAGCCCCTCAAACTTTTCTTCTTTCAGAGGTCCACACCCAGAGAATTCATTCCTCTAGTCGTGCTTTTCTGGTACATACTGAACATTTAAAAATACTAACTACTCTTGATGCTATATTGGATATATTAGATAATGTAAAATTCTCAAAACAAAGGATTCTTACCTCCTGAAACTTCTAAAATATAAGTTCAGAATAGCTCAATAGTTTTTAAAGAAATGAGTAGCATGAATCTTACTTAGAAGAGCTTATAAATAAAAGGAACTTGATAAGCAACATAATATTTCCATAATTTTTGATGGTCTTTTTGTGAAGAAATGGCATTTTCAACATTTCTGCTTTAGAGGTCCTGAGAATAAACACAAATAATCAATTGTGAAAACAAAGCATTAGTAAGCATTTAGAATTTGTTAATTTAATCTGTACTCACTGTGTGTCTGACAAAAGATGGATCAGGTTAAATAATGTGTCTTATTTGAAAATAGCCTCTACAATAAGATGAAAACTCACTGAACACGTACCAAGACAGGCTCTTTAGGTTCCAATTCCAGTTATTCTTAGTTGTTACATTTGCTGGAGGTGTCGAATGTAAAATCCAGTCTGATTTAGTCTATTTTATAAGCAATTTCATTGAGAATGTCAGACATATTTGTGTCAGAAGACACAAAACAACAAAAAAAATCAATATTTTCATAAGTCTAAAGATTAAACAAATTTAATTTATTCCAGCTGCTAGCACTTGTATACTTTTATTTTTAAAAAAAGGAATTAGTAAATATTTTCTAATAAAACTTTATGTAATTATATTTTATTGATGCATATGCTAAAATATATATATATATTTTAGATTTCTAAATTGGTTTAAACTCATTTATTTGTTCATTTTGTATTGCTTTCTTTTATATGGGAGGTTTAGATTTTATTACAATGAGCTGTAATAATAAAACATTTCAATAAAACATTGGCTTCTGCACAAAAGTTCTATGAACAGTGTAGAAAACATACTCTTAGCTCTCAGGGAGGCATCTATACACTGTCATTGTGAGTAACATGGAAAACATACATGAGGCTCAAAGAAGGAGCAGAAAAGGGAAATGTAAATAATCTAGTTTACTTTTTAAAGGAGCTTAAATAAAGAAAAGTTTCTAATAAAGAAGAACAAAAGCTACTTTGATCAAATTCTATAAAATCACATGATTAGCACTTGAGATTAGCAAACCAAGGCCAGTCCGAGATATAATATAATTCCAGGTCTACCACGTATTTGATATTGAGATTTTAGACCAATTCTCTGAAAGATTTAACTATTTTCAGTCTCTATAATGTTCTAGCTCAGGGTTTTTGTTCCATCTAATTTAAGGGATATAAATAAAAGCAATGTTCTTCCCTCTTTCAATTATCAGACATGTATTTCCCACTATTTGTGTCTAAGGAAATTACTCTGCATCATCAAAACGTCCACGTGATCTTTTTGGAACAGACTTTCTTGACTCCAGTTACCCTAAAAGTCTCTTCGCTTTTGAATACCACCTTATAACTGTTGCATACTGAACATTTTTAAATGTTCTGTATGCAACAGTTATAAGGTGGTATTCAAAAGAAAGGCAAAAAAAGACCTAATAAACTATGAAAGATAATTTCTGAACCAATGGTTTACAGACAAGCAAAATGAGAAAGACCAGTGGAGACCTCCACAAGTTCACTTTTCTCTGTCCCTCATCTCCATCCTTCATTCCTGGAATTTATCTATTTTTTTTAATGAAGTTCCTGGAATTTATCTATTTTTTTTAACGAAGTTAGGAAAGTAAAAATATATTAAATTCGATGTTTTTATGAAACATCTATTTGAATACTTAGTATTAATTCTGATACTATGGTAGACTAAAAAAGAAAGATGTTCTTTTGGTTTCTGCTCTTAAGTACCATATCTATTATTTGATATTTGATTCAAAATAAGAATCAGAAAGTTAAAACCAAAATTACTTCACACTAATTTCTACTACACACTCTTTTTCACACACAGAGTGTTAACTGTTAGCACAACAGTTTCAATCAGAATATGAAATATAATGGTGTTAGGCAAACGACTGTTTATGAATAATTTAATGTAACTATTTCAGAGCCCTAAAATAACACTCTTTTTTATTGTTTTCCTAAGCTCTCAGTCAGCTAATTGCTGCATGGAAGAGTCCCTATCGTATCTCCTGTTATGGATTTTATGGTTCAATTTACTGAAATACTTCTTCCTCTCTTTATTATCTAGGACTTGGCTGCTTTTTTCTTTAATACTTTATTACCAAGATAGGAAATCAAGTTGATAATGTCCTATGGATCATAACAAATTCACCTATTTGCTCTAGTAGATCTGTGGTAACAGCAAGGGCCAACTGAACACAACACGTCAGATGTGCTGACTGGTCCCAAGACAGCAGGCAACATGCAACAAAAAAGAGAAGTTCAAGACCTCACTGAAGACAACAAGCTGCAGCCACAGCTTCCCAGCTGAGTGACACGAAGCCTATAATGGAAACGTTACTCGTTTAGGTAGGCACACGTGAAAAATTAATTTCCCGATTGTCTGTATTTGCATGGTAATAAAAACTTCATTTTCCTGGCTTGTTCTGGCTTCAATTAGAATTTCTTTGTCATACCTGAAATTTAGGCAAGGAGGAAAAAGAAGGCTGTAGAAATTGTCCCTCTGGAAATAGCATGCTAATGGAGCTTATCACTACCATCATTAATTTAATCAAAAACCTTGAGGCAGAGGGCTAGAGCAATCTGTTAAGAAAACATTTTCTAAAATGAGAGTGCTTCCCATTTCAATTAGGGTCTTGCTCCTTTTTTCTCTTTGAGACTTTTTTTTCTGTGTTCTCTCTCCCCTGCTCCACCCCCATTCCAGACAATGATTAGATCTTCAGCTGGGGGCTATATTTTTTAGTAAAGAATGTCTTCTTAAAAATGGAAAATTTTGCAATAACATTGCTCTCCCCTAACCTTTTTAACTGATTTCTTTTTTATTAAATGACATCTCAATTAGTTCATACACACTATGCCAAAGATAAAGTCCTTGTATCTCAATGAGAGAATACTCTAGAGAATGGAGTTTTTGCTTCATGGTGTGCATGTTAATATGCTATTCTCTTTAATTGGTTTTATAGATAACGGCTGCCAGTGGACAATTCTGCTGTACTTGTATGTGTGAATTATAACTTTGTTGATTTTTAAGCCTCAGGAACATAATTATTAAACATATATTGGGTGGTGGTGGTCTCTGCTCAACAATGAGACTTCTCTCTTCCACCTTCAGGGAATACCTTTACTAATGCAAACAAATCCTTTCACAAGCCCCTATTGCAAAGATGACGCTTTCTATATGAAAAGGTTATACTTTCTGCTAGAGAGAATTTTTTGAGCCTAAAATCAAGTGAGTATCCTAAAAAGAATCTCTCTCTGGGAGTTGGAGGAAACAAAACTGCGTTTTGGAACTCTGATGCTAAAGATGACAGTGATGTGGCCATGCTACCCAGAATACATGGGAAACATCTCCAGCTGTATTTACTGACAGCTTATCCAGCATATGCTTCTAAATGGCACGAGGAGGCAAGGTGCCTGCTCTCGGCTCATCTTTCCCAATGTAGTTTTATTTAAAAAAATTTAGCTATAAGTGGCACCATGGAATGATGAGGTCATAAAATAGCATGTAAGGGATTCTATTTGTGGACCACTACGAAATCTGAAAAAACACTTTCATAATAAAATACATTTGCAAGACAGAAGAGAACATTTTTAATATTGTTGTTTTCCATTCAAACAAATACATTTTGAAGGTTTTTTTTTCTATTTTCGCTTTCAATATTTAAGTTTGGAAATTGGGGAAGATAAGTCACAAAAAATATATTTTACAAAGCGTTTAAGGAGAAATGTCCTTTAAAAATTGAGAGTAGATGTTTAAAGGCATAAGTAAACTCAACCTTTTTTAGAAAAATGCAGACTCTGTGCCCATTTCTATATGCCTGGGAGAGAAGCACTTGTCCATGTGACCATTCGTATTGGTGTGATTAAAAGCCAGGCTCCAGCAACTTTAAAGTAAATATTCTCTAACACATCCATGATCTTCTAAACTTAAAGACATGAACTACACTAAAATAAGCACTTAAGTATAGTTATTATTGTTCTGGAACTAACAGAAATATGCTCCTGGTCTAAGCTAGAGATATTAACATTGATAACTATACAAGAAAATTAATCAGTTTCCACAAACAGTAAATACTAACTAAAAAGGCCAGCATTCATTCACATGTAAAAAGCTGTTGTCTCTTATATGTGGAAAAAATTATAAAGGGCTCTATTTTTCTCTCTCTGGTTTGTGAAATTCTTAGTAAATCATATTGAGGGATAAGAAACCTGATGAGTGACTTCTGAAGGTACTAAGATATCATGAAAATAAATAAACCAGAATAACCCTTCACATCCCTCTCCCCCAGCCCACTCCATGTATGCATGCCTATTCATAGAAACCAAAACTGAAATACCAAAATCATGAGATGTAGATATATTTTTTAATGTATGAAAAATAGGTAATGCCCATTTCTCACATAGTCAAGAATTCTGCTGAGTGCTCAGTCCTCTCTAACCTTCCAAGTATGATAACAGATTTACTTTTACAGATGAGGAAGCGGAGGCACAGAGAAGTAGGGAAACTAGAAGCTGCTGGACTGGGATCAAAACTCCCCACTGTGAAATTATTCTACAGAAGGGGAGAGAACTGCAATAGGGTTTAGGAAATTTGAATCAGTTACATTCTTGCCCATTATCGTGACTCTGGACTTCCATTTTCTCATTTCAAAAACATCTAAATTACTTAAAGTTGTGGATTTCTATGTCACTTTTCAGCTCCCATCTGCATAGTCTTTTAAATTGTAAGTTACCTCCCCACCCCAAGAAGTTTAGTGGTGAAAGGACAGTTGAAATCACCAAATGTCAGCTCCCTCCTTCTTTTAAGGAAAGCTATTCTATAGTATCTCTGATTTACAATGATATCTCTACATAAATTCTTATAATGAAAAGCACAGCCTATAGGTCATAAGATATTGTTAAAAGTTTGTTAGAAATATCTTTTTTGTTGTTAACTTTATACCTACCCATAAGATCTAAATATTGACCCACTTCTTTTGTTTTTTATATCCTTTGTTTTTATACAACTTTCTATAAACGTAAAGAAAATAGGATTACTACATGAAGTTTTGAAAAATATAGGAATATTACATATAAATAAAAACCTATAGTTCAACCACCCAAAGAAATCCATTAAAAAGGATTTCTTAGCAATTAGTTTAATGTATATATTTCAACTTTAAAAATTCAACTTTGATCTAGTGATCTTTTACTCAACATTATAATGTGAATATTTATTCATGCTAGTAACTATTCTTGGTGAATATGATTCTTATAATTTCTTTAGCTTCTTTATATTTTTAATTTTTAATTACAACTTTTAAGCATTTTTGAATAATTCAGATATTCCAACTCACAACTATCAACATTTCCTTTATTGTTTCTTCATTCAAAATCATAGATTTCAATTCCAAAGAGTTAAATATTTGTTTTTATTTTCCTGTGTAATTTTTATGGTTTCTTAATATTTTCTTTGTTATCTCTTTAATCTATTTATTATTTACTCTGGCATATATTTATATGGTTGAGAAACTGTAAATTTTGTGAAACCTCACAAAATTTATAGATATTCTAGGCTTTCAGATATTTGAAATCTTTGATCATGCTTATCATTTCTCTTCTGTCCAATGACAAGTGTTCTCTATGTTAAATATGATCAATTCCTTTTTTCAAAAGGGTTTGAAAAGTAGTCTCCTCTGTACATTCTCACATTTTGCCATTTTATTAGGAAGTGTGATGTTCACAACTGAACACAATTTTTAAAAGGTGTATTGTCCATATATTTTAGGGCAAGAAATTATAATTCCATAAATGTGACTAAGATTAAATACGCTTGTCGGCTACCACATCATAACTTTGTCACGTATTCAACTGGAACTTAACTGAAATCTCCCAGATCTTTTTCATATGAACCACCATTGCCAAGCCCTGTTTTTAGAAAATGTTGGCAATTAATCTGAAAGCCTTTCATCTATGAGGCTGTATATATGCTTTTGATATACATTATGTTTTCAAATGATGATTGTGTTTCTGATTTAAATAAGATTATGCAATTGCCCAGAAACCTACAAGGAGACTCAATGAATGGCTTTGATGGGAGTGATAATGTGGAGTGTACAGATACTGGAATCTCTATTCAGTAATCCTTCCTCATAAACACACCAAAACATGATGGCCATAGAGTGAGCAATGCCTTCATCTAAAACACATACCTACAATATGATTATAATAAGATTTCAAGAAGTTCCTTTAAGAATGCCATGAAACAAACTTAAAACTTCCCCAAAATAAAAGAGGAATTTTAGGCACCAAAAGACTGAGCTCACTACTTTTTTGCAAAGCCCTTTGTGATCTTCTTAAGCTCATCTATTCAGAGTAAAGGTCAAGTGGGCACACCCAGCAATTCTGTTTTCCCACAAAGCTGCTACAGTTTTCTGTCTCCTGACAGCTCCGTCACTAGGAGTCTATTATCTTTCATTCTGTTTCCAGCACCACCCAGATCCTTAACTAGAAACCCACTAAACAGCTCTTTTCTTTCATGGGTTGACTTTCAGCTTCTTGTAATGGCTTCATGTTATACATCTAAAAGCTTTCTTCTCTTGCTCTGTTTGTTTAAGGAGGGCAATTTGAGAAAGCACAACCCACCCTAAACAAGTCTTTCACTACTTAGTAGAGCAAATACAAGTACATTTTCTAATGAAGGTCTCTTCTAGTTCATTAGGTGGCACTTGAAAAGTAGCAGTTAGATAACATGTCTGAAACTGTTTCTAATGACTCTTTCAAGAATTTGATTTCTACTTAGAGGAGCACTTTGCATCTTCCTTTAAATAATAGTTAGTAATTCTTTTTAAAAAACTGGAGTTTACTGTCTAATCACATAGACTACAAGTTTTGTCTGCATTCTCTCAAGACTTCATAGAGCAAACTCTTTTTCTTGTCCCAATACTTGTTTCAATTAGTAGCTGTTTTCTTGTTCAAGTCTTAATCCAGATCAAGAAATCAAACACGACGAAATAAAATGTAGTGTTTCTGAGTTGACAGCTACTTGGAAGATCAAAAAATCAAATCCTCCCACTTTCAAAGTTAAATGGAGAAAAAGGAAATGGAAAAAAAAAAAAAAGTTGCTCCTGGCAGGCTCTAAGCTTTCCATTTAAAGGTGTTTGTAGACTAATGTGATCAGAGTGGGGCCAAAGAAGTCATGTTCACAGCAGGAGAGTCAACACATTAAGTTTAAGCTCAAGATAGCTGTTTTCTTACATTTCTTACATTTCACTGCATATTTTCTTGCCATTTCTTGACTGACGATTCTTGACACATAAGTATACATTCAATCACACACATATCCTTAACTAGGAAGAGAAAATAGGTATGGATAATTTACTGAAAAACTATCGGCCAAAATAAATGAACATGGGATTTCTTCAATTCGAAGGTAAATGCGTATCTTAGCATTAATGAGTGCAGCAGAATAATGCTATTTATGTATTTATTTAAATTTCATATAAAGTATATTAAAAATAAATAACTTTTTTAAATGCCTGGTTTACCTTCGGTTGCGAGTAGAAAAGAAATGCACACAAAAATATAGGTTACAGGTCCCAAATGGCAGAATTTCAGATTAGTTTTTTCTTTTTATCTTTGTCACATGACATTGTTTGAACTCACTGCTATTGTTCTCTTCCTAATATTTATGAGACAAAGTCAGTGAAGAGAGCAGTTTGAATTACTAGGTAGCAGTTATCTTAAAATAAAATGTATTCAAAAAGCCATTCCTCTCACATGTTACATCATGACTTGTTATTTCTGTAAGGTTTTCACCCTTGGTAGTTCCAGTAGAATAGCTACATTGAAAGCAGCTGTCATCTTAAAATGATGATAGACCCAAGATCACATGGAGCCAAAGAACATGAAAGGGCAATGATGGCAAAGGCACACAGCTGACAGGAATTCTGGTGGTGCTTGGCAGGATATTGCCCTAAATTCTTGACTTGGCTATGAGAACTCTGTAATCTGGTCTCAACTCACTTCTCCAACTTCATCTTTTTATCACACTTCCTCAACCACTCTCATGTCATTCTTCATCCAGGTAGATTTATTTGTGGCCATTTTCTCTCTAGCCCCTAAGTCTTTTCACTTGAATTAACTTCTACCTAAATGTCTTCACCTTCTCATTCTCATTAATCCCAACTGCCTGACTAGGTAACTCCCACTCAACCATCAGTACTCAGCTTGAATCACAGTGCCACTACTGTGTCAATTTAGGTTCCCCTCCTGTGTGTTTCATAGCACCTCTTACTTGTCCCTGTAACACTCTAAAGTGGTGATGTTATAAAAGCAGAAGTTTCCAGAATGTGTCCAAAGATCACAGGCATCAGAATCTCCTCAGAGGCTTGTAAAACACAGCATTTCTGGGTCCCACCATTGTCCTACTGAATCAAAAGCTCTGGGAATGGAGATGAGAAATCTGCACGTTAAGCCTTCAAGGTAACACCTGTACATCCTACCTTCAGAGCCATGAGAGGGAAATATATTCTTTGAAGGAGTGAAAGCACAGATTAAAAATACTTTAGCTTTTTTTCTTTCTTTTTTTAAACATATTGAAGGAATCAGGGTAAAGATTCAAAAACATAATATTTTAAAGATGGACTATAGCCTTTACAATGAGGGTAGAACCATCTACGTGTTGGAAATTCATAATTCTTTAGATGATTTTCTTCCTTCTCTAGTTTAGAAAAATAAAACCATGCCCTATATATGTCAATTCCATTCCTTCCTGAAAGACATAGAATAATGACTCCTTTAAAGAAGACTGAAGAAAAGCATGTGTGTGTGTGTGTGTGTGTGTGTGTGTGTTTATTCCAGAGAACTACTTTTTAAAGAGACATTTTAATTAACCCCAATTTAGTAGACAATGCTGAAACACTGGGGACTTAAGACATTCCTGACCTATAGCTTTTTAGTAATAATGATGATGATAAATGAGGCTACATTCTCCAGTCTAGAAATACTTGCTACAGGCATAATTTCTGAACATCTTGCTTCTCTCACTTCTCAATGCCCCATATCAAGTAATAATGAAGTTAAGCACAAGAACGGAAAACCGAGGGAACCAAATGAAAAAGATGTAAAAGGAAATGAATATAAATGAGGTGATGCAGCTCTATATTTTTTAGAACTCAAATTCTAATGAAGATAGTTTAGAAATTGGAATGACCCTCAAGGTTGGTTCTGCAATGAGTATTTGTGATTCCTGAAGAATTTTGGTGTTATTTCTCAGGTTTTAATTAGCAGTGGTGGCACCCTAAAAAGATTCTCAGCAATTTCTTGTAGACTCCAGGCCATTTGCTCTCATTATGAAAGTCAGCTTTCATCGTTCCTGTACTATAGTTGATCTTAGCACAGTTGCTAACGCCACCAATCATCTAATTATTTTCTGTGTAACCTGGAGAATAAAAATAAATTCCTCTGTAAAAACGTACAACATGTTTTCTTTTTAAAATGTCTGATAGCTTTTCAGAAAAAGAGAAGTAACCATATAGTCTTCTAATTCTAAACTATTTCTTTATGTGTGTCAAAAACATTGATTTTGGCATTTTGCCTACACCAAGAAAATCGGTGCTTTGAAGGCAAGGAGCAACTGACTTACACAGAGACTGTTATAATCTCTTACCCCCTACCTTCTTGGAAAAGCAGAATTCACAGTGGTTGGTCAGAACACTGTTTGGGGCTGGAATAGAGCAAGACCACTCAGAAGTTCCTAGAGCCAATTAAATACCCCTGATTTACTGATTTAATAAAGAAACTCTGTCTTCTGACCTCAAAGGGTCAATAAGAACAAACATCAATAAAAGGGAAATGTTTTCACTGAAAACATAGGGAGATCAAGCATGAGGTTCCTAATGTGATTCTGCGATGCACTAATTTATCAGTGAAATCTCATGGTGGGTAACAACTCATCAAAGAAAAGAGCAATCTCTGTTCCACAGCCTTCAGACGACGATACTTAAATTTTCACAGACAGGTTAGAAGCCAAACTATTGAGTACACCAAGACTCATGGGCACATTTAGCCAATTTTCAAAGAAACAACAGTTCTTTCTTTTATGTTATTCAAGTCTACCACAAATCTGAAAAAAATATTAAAGTAGAATCTTCTGTAGATAGGTGATCACACAAATAGTGTGTTCATTTCTGTTCTGCTACACTCATAGGTGCTGGTGGACAGTTGAGGGTTGATGGATTTTAGTCTAAGAGAGTTATTTTTTTACTTACTCAAAGAAATACCTTGTCAAAAGATTTGATATTTTAAGTGATGTAAAACCACGTAAATAATTTGAAATGTTTTTTTAAAGCTACAGGATATGCTTATTATCATAAAAGCAGGTACCAATTCCATAATAATAAAACCTCATAGAAAAAGAATCAAGGATTATGCTAGAAGAATCCTTCCTTTGGGTTGTGGGATTTCGCATAATTATTATATCTTATCACTTTTGGGCATTTACTTATTTTTTCACCATTTTTACTGTGAATATTAATACAAACATACATCAAAGTTGAAGGGATTTTTCAATGAGTACCTATGTATCTAGCATATAGATTTTAACAATAACTTTACTGGGGTCTATAATTTACTTTGAAATGCATCCAAAAATAAGACTGATTGATAGATATATAGAACTTTAATAAAACAAGTACACTTTTCCTTAAATATTTAAGGATGTATATTATTATTCAGAGTTCAATATTTATTTTTTATATAATATTTACACAAAATAGAGTTCACAAATATTAAGTGCAAATTCATTAAGTTTTGAGAAATGCATGCAGCCTCATCCTGATTGAAATCCAAACCCTCTACCAAGCGTGATCTAACTGTAGCCTCTCTAACCACAACTCCAGTCCATCATTCTTAGCTCATCTCCCATTGTCTTTCTTTTTCTCACACAAGCTGAGTTCCTACTGTCTTCACAGACTGTGCATAGGTAATTCTTTTTGGCCCTCCTCATTCTTCAATTGTCACCTTTGAATATCACTTCCTTAAAAATGCCTTTACTGCCTGCCCATGTAGAAGATGTCTTCCCAGTTATGCTCTGTAATTGTTTTTATGAAAAGTTGAATTATACATTTATGTTTTCTTTATTTAATATCTGTGTACTTCACTAGACTATAAGCTCCATGACTGTAGGGACTATACATTTCTTATTCACTTTGTCATCTAACATAGTGATACATAGTAGACATACAGCAGATAACTGCCGACTGAAACAATTATAGTTTGATTGCTTATTTCTTACATGCTACTTGTTTATTCTACAATAATACACCATATTATTTCTTAGCCAATTTGTATGTTGATCTTTTATCTCTTTCTGTGACAGGAACCTTTCAAGTTCCAATGCTTATTCATCCAGTCACACGTTTATTAAACACCTACTCTGCACCAGACAATTAACTAAACATTGGGGCATTTAATAGGGAATGAGACAGAAATGTTTCTGTCCTCATCCCATAATAGAAAACAGGAAACTGAGAAATAGAATATAACCAGAAAAGTGCTTTTGGAATGCAAGATGAAATATCTAATTTAGATCAGAAGGGTGAGAAAGACTTGCCATTGAAAGTGGCCTCCAAGCTGGGTCTTGGAGTAGATCTTAGCCTTACTACACTTCTTTTACACACTAAATCCAAGACCACCTTCTCTCTCATGTGTGAACTCCCTTTCACTTTTATCAACATGGACTGTGGAGCACTTTTCCTACATGGAAAAAGAGCTAGTAATAAGGTGTCAGAGTGACTCTCACTTGATTTCTAGCAAGTAAAATCCAGGACAAGTTCAAAGCTATGACTATATTATCTTTCTCCCCATTGGTCTCTTTCTTGAGTATCCCACAGTGACTATGAAGTTTCAGCTCAAAGAACTTATTATTTTTCTTCTCTGTGCACTGAAGTCTAGCTCCAGAATATGAAAGCATATTGCATGGGCTATGGAAGCCCTTAAGTCTGTCAAAGCCCATTCCCTTCCAATATTTATTAACTTCTCTCAGAGTATAGTAACACATTACAGGAGATTTTAACTCTTTAAGAAAACATATAACAGGAAGTAGGATAGGTTAAATACACTTTGCACATCCAACATTTTCGCTTACTCCTTTAAATTCATTCATTCATTAAATAAATAAAGAATCTCATTTTTTTTTTGTACTGATTGGTTTAGTAAGCACAAATTCTGGAGATAAGAGAACAAGAAAGGAGACAAATGAAAGATTTTTAAATATTAAACGGATACTCAGTGGTCTTCCTGATTCCGATATATCCCTTCGAGGTAAAATGTTATTTCTCAATGCAAAGCAAATTCAAATGAATGAACCAAGTTTGGCAGAGGGGTCGAAGTTCAGTTTTGCATAACAGTAGATGAAAAAGTCAAAAGGTTGCATATTAATTGTACTGATGTTAGTGACAATATTGAACAGTGACATCTTTTTTACCATGAGGCTCATCATCTTCCATTAGAAAGTCAGTGTAGCAATCTTTCAAATGTATAGTCAGTTCTGCTATAACTCTTGTTTTGAAAATGCAAATGACTAACAGAAAATTATTTGAGCATGACACAAGATTTCCCATTTGAATATGCATTATTTTGCATGTGAGAAAGGGTAGATGAACATAGAAAACGGCACCCAACTGAATAAAGCCACATAGGAATACACAAAATGCAAACACAGACACAAACCCCTCAAATATCTCCCAGATACCTCAGTTTATCACATGTATTAAGAACCACACCCATCCCCATCCGGTGTTACAACATCCTGTCAGATTTCAGATAACTTTCCTTTCACCTCTTTACAATAACTCTCAAGCTGCAGCTCTTCCATAAGCAAACTTCAGGTCTTTTTCAAGGCAAAGTCCATATTTATTGTAACATTTATGTATTGATAACAATTTACATGTATAAAACTATGTAATTAATTAATTTTAATTAATTGTCTATGTTTTTTCCATAAGTGCTTGTGATTTTTATTTCATGATTTTTTACATATTGAGGTGAATTTTAGAAACACATATGTTGTTATTTCCTATTGCTATTTGTGTGATTTTTATGAAGCCTTTCTATGCAATTTAAAAGTGTCTTATGATACTAAATGTAAATTTAACTTAAAATAATTTTATTCTAATAATTTCCTGTGATTATCTATTTGCAAAATTGGTAACAACTAGGAATATAAGAAATTGTAATTTTTTTCATGCAGAATCTGAAGAGAAAACTAACTGGAGCAATCATTAACTGGTGGATATAAAATAATAACCCATAATCTATTTCTTTGAAATTGAGAAAACCTCCCTCTATTACATAATAGTATATCTTCAAAGACTCCATGAATGATTTTCATGAGGTGGACTCAATCTTTTTTGAAGCTAGAAAAAATTCCCTGGTATGAAAGAGTGGGGGAAAAAAAAAACCACGATTACGAAATTAAAGACAAATTGTAACCACAGTGATTGTTCAAATATTACACTGAATAGTGCAAAGATATACAACTAACCTCAGAAACTGCTGTTGATAAATGGTCTAGTTCTTGCTTGGGCATTTTTGAGGCACTCATCTTACTAAAAATGTAAAGACTGGTCAGGCCACTCAGTGGCAAAAGGTCCTAGGATGTTTCTGTTAGTTAACTCTTGGAATAACTCAATTAAATGAACACTTACAAGTTATTTAGATGACAGAATATTTTACCAATGTATAATAGTGCTAATTGGTCTATAACCAATAGAAATATATAGAGAATTAGCAAACTCATCCAAAATTAAGGAAGGGCATGGGGTGGTATTCTTATGACATTATGCTCTGTTTTTCTAGAACATAGTCAATATTATGATCTTAGAAATAATAATCTTTAACGTAGTTTCATGGTTTATGTATTTTCTAGTGTCTATTTTCTATAAAAGTTGTAATTTGGGGTTTTCATAATGCTTCAATGAAGGCAGGGGACATTTTTTGAAGTTCTCATAAACTCTGAATAAACTACTATTAGTCAAACTTAGATTTTTGCTTGCCTTTTTCTTTCTTATAAAAAAATAGAAATATAAAACAGTAGGTCTGCAACTTTTTCACTAAGAAAATGAAGATAAAAAAACCTGACAGAGAAAATCCAAACCAATTAAGCAAAGCAGAAACCATTTTAAGTTCATACAATCACAGCTGAACATCAAATATAGGTCTAATATTTATCTGAATAAAGTATGCAACTCTAATTGTGACATTCATATAAGTGTATCATGTTAATTCTAATATGTTCATTATCTTAAAAATATTATAAAAAATTCATATTTAGATTGCCTGGAATAATTGAACTAATAATTTTATATGATCACAGTTGTTCTGTATAATCTAAAATTCTCAAAGATTCAAAAAATACAAAAGATTTTAAATTAATAAGGTCAATATTTTTATTTATTGAAGATTCAAAAATCATAAAATTATATAAATAAGAAAATAAAAGCTTGTCTTTATTCTGTGGCATATTGTATTAGGAATCTGTAGCATTAGGGAAGAAAAACCTAGAATTTTAAAAGTGCTAAATAATCTATAATAAAAGATATACTCTTTCTCACACATATAGACATAATATAACAAGATACTATAAAAATAAACTACGGAAAATTTTTGATCAGCATAGATCACCATATTTTGTAATGAGTAGAGTGGATAATAAGGGCCAGTTTGATGTAGAACTATAATTAGCTTTCCTGCAACACTGCAATTAGGAAAAAAAGTTGAATAAGCTGGACTTGATCATTGGAATGATACAGCTTCAACAATAAGGTCTAATGTGATGCCACATGTTTCTGTAATAAAAGCAAGTCCAACTAAGAAAACTTTGTGGAATTGTTTTGCACCATCAAAAGAAATAGAATAGAGTGGCAAGATCCTTATCAGAGCTCAAGACGTCACTGTGATTAATTTTACAATTTAGCTGTAGTTTATTTGGGTGTAGAGATAAAGGCAGAGCTGCTGGTAAACTTGCACATTCATGCTTCTAAATTCATTAATAATCTGTTTTTTCTTTTTTCATTGTAGCAAAATCTGTGGTAAAAGAGATTTTGCCACAAAGGATCTCCACTCACAGACATTTGCACTGTTCTAGTAGATCAGAGTTTTGGGGAAGTCTATCACATAACTAAAAAATAAAATTTATTCTTTCAAAATTACTGTATTTTTAATGAGACATTTCTCATAAAGATGGCCTTTAGACCTGAAAGTGGAGATTCCATGACCAACTCAAAGTAATACAAGTAATAATCAAAACTTTATCTCTTATTCCTCAATTAAAACAAAGCTCCCAAATGACCACATACTCCACTATTTAGCAATGTAGATTAGAAGAATAAATTCCGGTCTCTTTGGAGCCAAGATGATTGTCTGAGAACACGTACCCTCTCATTTAATAATTCAATCATGTAAAAGCCTCTTTTTGAAAATATCTATATATAAAGTGACCATAAAATACATATTAAAAAAGTATAGTACGAAGCAAAAATTCACTACTCAAAACAAAAATATAATTTGTGAAAAATGCTTTTAACTTCTTACTGATAATCAGAGCAAGAATACAGTTATCACTCAAACATCCCGAAGAGAAGAAGCATGTTTATTACCTGTCTTCTGCATCTAAGAAATCCTAGCACACATTACCTGAGATGTGCTGGAATAGAAAGTGCTTACCGTGTACATAGCTTCCTAAACAGCTGCTTTTATTAATCAATTTATTTGTAAAATTTGCAAATAGTAACTATGGTTTCTGAAGATAGTTTTCCAGAAATGAGCTGCAGATACTTTCTCCTTTTCATGTTATTCATAAACAATGAGGAAACTCAGCAATAAACTGAGGGCCATTATACAGTAGTAGATCATGCCTAAATGCTTAGTGTCTTTGCTTCTCTCCAAGTGAAGATGATATAAGGTAGCTTTGTATTCTATTCCTAGTTCATCAAAAACTATCAGAGATTTTAGTCTCCT
>NW_011888806.1:2816081-2818554 GCF_000151845.1 Pteropus vampyrus | reverse complement strand
TAGATCAGAGTTTTGGGGAAGTCTATCACATAACTAAAAAATAAAATTTATTCTTTCAAAATTACTGTATTTTTAATGAGACATTTCTCATAAAGATGGCCTTTAGACCTGAAAGTGGAGATTCCATGACCAACTCAAAGTAATACAAGTAATAATCAAAACTTTATCTCTTATTCCTCTATTAAAACAAAGCTCCCAAATGACCACATACTCCACTATTTAGCAATGTAGATTAGAAGAATAAATTCCGGTCTCTTTGGTGCCAAGATGATTGTCTGAGAACACGTACCCTCTCATTTAATAATTCAATCATGTAAAAGCCTCTTTTTGAAAATATCTATATATAAAGTGACCATAAAATACATATTTAAAAAGTATAGTACGAAGCAAAAATTCACTACTCAAAACAAAAATATAATTTGTGAAAAATGCTTTTAACTTCTTACTGATAATCAGAGCAAGAATACAGTTATCACTCAAACATCCCGAAGAGAAGAAGCATGTTTATTACCTGTCTTCTGCATCTAAGAAATCCTAGCACACATTACCTGAGATGTGCTGGAATAGAAAGTGCTTACCGTGTACATAGCTTCCTAAACAGCTGCTTTTATTAATCAATTTATTTGTAAAATTTGCAAATAGTAACTATGGTTTCTGAAGATAGTTTTCCAGAAATGAGCTGCAGATACTTTCTCCTTTTCATGTTATTCATAAACAATGAGGAAACTCAGCAATAAACTGAGGGCCATTATACAGTAGTAGATCATGCCTAAATGCTTAGTGTCTTTGCTTCTCTCCAAGTGAAGATGATATAAGGTAGCTTTGTATTCTATTCCTAGTTCATCAAAAACTATCAGAGATTTTAGTCTCCTTCTACCCTGTCAAGAAAAATTATATCTCTAGAACATATCCAAGTTCACAGGCTAAGTTCAGTTTATTTTCTTTTATAGGTTCTTGCAATAAGCAGTCCATTATAAACAGTCTTATTCATCAAGGCTGGGCCCCAACAAATAGGGATAAATAATGAAGCATTCTAAGCTTCTAGAATGTAAAAGATTTATAAGCATGACTGGCATGGATGATGTGCAGAATTGTTCACAGGCCATTTGAATCATAAACTCAAGATGAAAAATTGGAATCATTTAGCAAAAAAAAAGAGTGTTAAGTGAGTTTCTGTTTTCTTTCTTCTTTTCCTTTTTGTTTTAAGACTAAGTCTATTTAACACAACACATAATCATCCCATTAGTTATCTGATATGGTTAGGGTCATAGATATGCTTCTGATAGATGAAGGAGAACCACTTTCATAAACAAAGCAATTTTTATTTGAACTCTTTGAAAGAAACTTTCCCAAAAGACATCACACACTTCTTTATTAATGTGGTATGCTTAAAATGTAATTAAACCTTTTTGGATTATTTAAAGCATCATTCCCCTAAGTGCATTCTAGAACACCAGTTCTAGAAGTGGGATGTTAATGGTGTTTAAGGAGAAAAAAGTGTTTTGAGATCAAATGAATTTAGGAGATGCTAACGTCAACTTAGTTTCTCTTAAAACACTGTGTATCTGCATTTTAACTGACTAATTGAATGGGAAACATTAACCCATATGTGAGACTGTATAGCGACCCCACAAGCACTAAGAAATGGAATGTCAATCATTCACTTGCCATCTCAGGGCACTGCTTCTTCACAAGACAGGACGAAGCCAAGAGCTTACACACCCATAATACTGAGTGTTTTCTCTTATTTACATTTCTCTCCTGACTTCCAGCTCTCTGTGGCTATGTTTTTTGCTGCTTCTACTTTCTATTGGCAGTATTGTCACTTGTGTTCTCTGTTTGGCAAGGCAGCTACCCTCAGCTAGTTTGTTGGGGTTATTGTATGGATATTTCAAAATCACAGATAGGCTCACTGTTGTTGGAGATGCAGAAATATATGTAATGAGATAAAAGGAGACGACACTAGATTATTTTCAGTGGGAAGTGACTTATCAGTGGAATGAAATTCGTTGGCTTTTCCCCTGCTATGTACTCGTATTATAGAAGGAAATGGGGGGGCGGGGGAAGATGGCTCAGATGAATTTAGTCACATCTAAAAAGAAAATTATTTTGTTCTCTTATTGTGAAAAATTCAAACAAAACATACCATTGTTTAATAACCTTCATTAATAGTAAGTTAGTAGTGATAATTCATGTCAATTACTATCAACAGAGGATATTAGATTCTCTCTAATTATTCAATTCTCTCATAATTATTTCAAATATTGGTATAACTTATGTAACAAATAATTTTTAATTAATAAAAAAGCATGAGTGGAAAACTACTTATTTCTTTATAGTATAAAGACAATAGTGCATATATAGCTAACTCATTTGCATACAATTTTAAATTGTTAAATATAGGTTTTTAGATGGTAGTAATGGTGATGCTTAAAAATAGAATTCCTAAGACCTGACATTAAATAAAACAAAA
>NW_011888806.1:2793048-2815060 GCF_000151845.1 Pteropus vampyrus | reverse complement strand
ATTTATATGTAAATTATTTTATTTAATCCTCACAGAAAATAATAAATATTGCTCTTACCATTTTATGGATGAATTAATTGAGGCACAGTCATATAACTTACCTATCTAGGATGATTAGGTAGTGAATGGTACAGTCAGGATTCAAACTATACAGTTTGATTTAGGAACCTAAGCTCTTAAGCACTGTTTTGGAGTAAGTGACTTACATGAAACCAAATAGTATAGGAAACCACCAAGACCACAGATGCTAAGGTAGATCGATGGATAATCCAGTACAGAGGAAAGAAAGGCAACCTGGGTGAATAGAAAGGATGTTCGATTTCCATTCAGAATCCCAGTATGAAGAATGGCTTATACAGTCTATTAGACATGTAGCCTTGTGCAGTGTGTCATCTTTTGGGATACTGTTTACCTTAACTGTACAACAGAAGTGGAGAAAGACTGAATTACAAAGTCTCGAAGGTCCATTGTTAAAAGGTTTTTAACAATGTATATTATATTCTGTACCTATTATCATTTGCACCTGGAAAAATTTTGCTGAGGTGAAATAACAGCTATCTTATAAAGAATAATTAGCAACATATTCTAAATATTTAGGCTAAATCATTAGTAATATAAGTAGATGTGTCTTTTATTTTTCTGTTAGAAGTCCCATGCATGAGTGTGCACACATAAACAAACACACACATATTCAGACAAATATATACTATACATAACTTCTTCCTATACTATTTATTATGCTAGTTACTCAGGCAGGTATTTCCTAGGTTTAGGGGACTTAATGACAAACAGGACAGTTCTTGCCCACAAAAAGCTTACAGTTCAATAGAGAGAACATGTGAAAAATAAGCTAATTGGAAATAAAGAGTGAGTGGAAGCTAATGATATATTAGTGAGACTTCTCAGGAAAGGACTAGATGACAAGAATAAGGAAACAATGAACCAGGAGAACATGCCAAGGAAAGAAAACAGCTAATGGGAAAAGCTTGAGCTGGGAATCAGGCCAACAGACAGCAAGGTCAGTGAGACACAGCAAGAGGAGAATGGTACATAATCAGACCAGAGGTGACGTGAGGCTCCAGGGGCCACTGAGAAATCAGGGAGGGCCTGAGAGGCTTTGCTTTTGTTGTGGTTATTTCTCTGATGTAAGTGAAAGCCATGGGATGGTGATAAGCTACCTATACTCAATATTCACAGTATGAATTAGTATTATAAATGTAATTTCCTTCTTAACTTTCAAGAAATTAAGACTTAAATCTAGGTTAAGACCTCTCAATTTCCAAGGGATTCCTTTGGATGACCTAATGTTATGTGCTAATCTAAATATATCTTGGTATTATGTGAACAACAAAGCAATTGGTCAATCATCTTTCCTCTGCCAGGCCTCAGGGGAATCTAAGACTTTTGAGAATTTAATAAATAATTCTTCCTTTTGGAACTCCATGATAATATGATATTTAAGAATATTTTCTGCTTGTTATTTTACTTTTTAATTTTTAGTTTATACCTTTTTCAGAGACATAACATGAAAATTGATGTTTCTGAATAGAATTTTACTGATTTTAAGGGGCATAACAAAAACTTTTTTGAGCTAAATATTTGTCTCTTTCGGATATTTTTATTTAATATTTTGATTTTTATTGAGTTTCTGTGGGATTATGAAATTTTAAATGTTGAAAGGATCTAACCTCTCCCTTCCTGTATGATACAAATTCTTTATTATTCACTAAAGATACAACCAAGGCAAGCTTATAAAAAATTTTAATTAAATCATGAATGTTTTATTTTATATAGTCGTATATTACTCCATTAATACTCCATCACCCTTTTAAAATACTGACAGAATAAATTCCTTAGTCTTCTCTCATGAAGATGGTTATCAAAATAGTACATTTCCACATACAGTAATCTCCTCTCATCTGTGGGGGATACATTCTAAGCCCCAGTGGATCTCTGAAACCAAGAATAGTACCGAATCCTATATACACTATGTTTATTCTTATATATACATAACTATGATAAAGTTTAAATTATAAATTAGTCACAGTAAGAGATTAACAACAACTAACAAAATAGAACAATTGCAACAATGTACTATAATAAAAGTTATGTGAAGGTGGTCTCTCTCCAGTAATTTTTATATTTTCCAGTACAAACTTACTCCTGAGTTTGTGTAACCATCCTTTATTCACAATAAATGGCTTGTTGCCACTCCTTTCAGGGAACCCCTTGCTGACATCTTCATACAGGCTTGATGCTTTCAGACAAGACAGGTTGCCCTCAATTGGAACACATTTTCTGTTTGAGTCTTCAACCCACAAATTTAATGCCTTTTCCATCTTAACTAAGCACTTATCACCCACTGTGGCACTAAGTTTTGCAGTTTGAGATGCAACAACAAAACTGGTATGAATTTTTTCTTTCTTCTTTAAAATTTCACAGATAGAAGACTCATTCACACCATAAATCTTAGCAAACATGGTTTATGATTTTTTTCTTTCCTTATGAAGTTGAGAACTTTAACCATTTCACTTGAAGGAAGCACTTTACAGCTTCCCTTTGACATATCTGGATTGCCAGCATTACCTCTCTTGTGTTTGGGGGCCATTACTGAGTAAACTAAGAGCTACTTGAACACAAGCACTGTGATACTGCCCAATCTGATCTGATAACCCAGACAGCTACTAAGAGACTAAGGGGTGGGGAACGCATACAGGGTAGATATGCTGGACAAAGGGATGATTCAGGACTAGGGAGGGATGGAGCAGGGCAGTGGTAGATTTCATCATGCTACTCAGAATAATTGGCAATTTAAAACTTATGAAAGGTTTATTTCTGGAATTTTCCATTTATATTTTTGGACCACGGTTGACCATGGGTAACTGAAGTCTTGAAAAGCTAAACCACAGATGGGTGGGAGGGGAACTACCGTATACTGATAGTCTACTTAAAGTTTGAGAGCAAAAAAACTTTCTTCATATATTATACTAAAAATGTACAGATGAGCAAGAGAACTGGGTTGCTTTTGTTAACATGGGGTTCTACAGTGAAAACAGCAATAGTTAGATAGAAACCTGCTTCTCCTTAGCCTCGTCTTCCTTTATTCATTACAGGATCTTGGTAAATTCACTGGCCTCAGTAATCCCATTTATAAAATGAGGATATTTGTTTTTTCTGACAATAGGCAGCTGGAACAAACTGCCTTGTGAAATCCTTGAGGAACCTGTACAGTTAGCCGAGGGAACGTTAAATGTACCATAGATTGAAGGAGAATAACTGGAGAACTGGAGCAGTGGATTAGCACTGCAGCAGTGGATTAATAATTCTTTCGTCTATCAACTACTGGGACTCAGAATGTCCACTCAGAATGTCCAGCTCTGACATTCATGTGTTTTAAAGGGATCGTCACCACAATGCAAATCCAAGATAATGTTTCCATTAAAAAATTAACTGAAACATTATATTGAAGGAGTCTTCAATTATATTTAGAAATGTACCGAGAAGGATATAAATAGCCACTCTTGGTGGATTTATTCTAATGGAACCTTCAGTGCAGGGTTTAATATCTTTGGAGGTAACTAAACTGACAGCTGTGGAGGCAGAGCCTTGGGTGCCTCATTCCGGAAGGGAAGGAGAGAGCAAATCCAATGAAAAAATGACAAAGCTGTCACCTTACTCGACTTATTTTCATTACTAGTTGTCTTTTAATTTTCTATTTTTGCAAAGGAGAGACTTTAGAGAAGTTCTTATATCAAATATATGTCAAATTTCAGGGAATGCTTTGCAAACGAAATTACCAAGGTTTATTTTTTTCCCTCTTTCCTTGTAAGTATGTATCACTTTTATTCTTATTTTTTCTGCTTAATTTCATCTGGTCCCTGCCCCTCTTCTTAGGTACATTAATTATAAGGGTGAATATTTCTTTTTTCTTTTAGGCAAATAACAGTGAAAATGGGAGAAGAGCGCAGCTGAATGCAGTTTAGGTTTATGTTCCACTCCATCTTAAATCAGATAGGGCTTTTCTCTGTCACCCTGTGATAGCCACAGCCAGATGTAGGTTTTGTTTTGTTTTGTTTTGTTTTTTTTAATATTAGTCTGTGATAGGACATCAAGTACAATAAGTTCTCACTTAACATAGTTTACAGGCTCTTGGAAACTGGGACTTGAAGTGAAACGAAGTATAACAAAACCAACTTTTCCATAGGCTAATTTATATAAACAAGAGTTAAGTTCCTAAGGCAAATTTCTGGTCACAAAACCATCACCAAACTTTTAAATAAAGACCCAAGTGCTTCTAACATTAAACACCAAAATAAATGTGACTAGACATACATTTAAGAAAGATTAATAAAAACAAGTCAGATAAGGATTTTCCAATGCATTTATTCCAGTTTAGGATCATGGGTGGCAGGAGCCAATCTAGGATAGACAGGACGCCCTTCCATCACAGGGCACACAGATGTGCACACATACAACACTCACTCAGACTGAAACAATGGGACACACCAATTCACCTCGAGCATAGATCTTTGGGATATGGGAGGAAACCAGAGTGCCCAGAGAAAACTCACACAGACATGGGGAGAACTTGCAAACTCCATACAGACAGTGCCCCCAAGCAGGAATCAATTTTTTTTCTCGTCAACATTATAAGGAAATGACATTGAAGTAAAGACATTATTTGAGGACCTGCTATACACAAATTCAGTAAGATGATGAGCTTAGTAATGTTGGTTTTTTATACAATCTAATCAAGCAATCAATCTGTAAATATTTATTTGTTTGGCCATAATATATCTCATACAAAAGGAAACACTTCAGAAAACAAAGTGGAAGTTCTTGACAATTTTGTTGCTAAGATAAGCCTAAAATTATTATGCACATAGAGCATGTAGTAAAGCAATAAATAGGTTTTCTGAGCAATCTGAGTTAGAGAAATCAAGACCAATAGAGTCATTTAGACACATTCATGAGAAAGGAAGAAATAATTCCTAAATTACTTAGTGTTGGACTGATGTTCCCTGCTGGAGTGGAGAGGGAAAGATTGGATATGAATTTGTGTTATTATTAAGATAGTACCACCAGCAGTTACTTATCAAGAATATCAAGTTTTTGGAAGATTGCAAAGAAACAGCAATGAAGTGATTTTTTTTAAAGTAGATTTTATAAAGTATCTAAAATGAGGGACAGATACATTTCTTCTCAGGAGAGTGCCTAAAAGAGACAGGTCCTCATTCAGAGCCTGTTTTTTTCTTAAATAGTACCCAGCAAAAGATTCAGAACATCAAGTACAAAACTTAAAGTAATCAATAATTTAACAAGTTATTTAGTCTGGTTTACAATGATACAAGAGATAAAAAGGGGTAAATACGACGGGGAGAGTACAGCAAGAAGTAGAAAAGGAAGAACTGAAAGCAAGTAATAAAGATAGAAGAAAAAGAATCTACAAAACAGAAGATGAGAATCCAAAAATAGATGTCTGAATCCATTCAGGGAAAAATAGCACTCTGTATAATGATACACTTAGTATATTAATAGAAATTCTTACATACAGTGATTACTCAATACTCAATAAGATATGATCAAAATGATGACTATTGAAGAAAATTTTACATGATGTTTAATATTATGTCAGATTATATCTAGAATTATTCAATTAAAAAATCAGTATGACATGTCTTTAGTTATATTTTTAAAAAATCACTCTAAGAAATAGTTCCAAACACGTTCCATATGACCCAGCAATCCACTCCTAGATATTTACTCAAGAGAATTGAAGTTATGCTCAGACAAAAACCTGTATACAAATGCTTATAGCAGTTTAATTCACAATTACTGAAAACTGTAGGCAAATTTCAATGAAAAAAACAAATGATGGTAGATACATACAATGGAATATTACTTAGAAATGAAAGGAATTAACTACTGACACACTCAAAAACCTGGCTGAATCTCAAATCACTGTGCTAAATGAAAAAAACAGAGAAAGAAGCTATATACTATATTATTATACTCTGGAAAAGACAAAACTATAGGGATAGGAAATAGCTAACTGTTGCCAGAAGCTGGGAGTAAGAGAAGAGATAGATAGAAAGTGGTCACAAAGGCATATTTTAGAGGTGAGTGAAAAGTTCAGTGGCATTCAACCTGAAAGTAGCAGATCCAGGATTTAAATTTAGGCTTGCTTAATTCTAGATTCACTGACAATAATAAATGTGCTATATCTTAATTGTGTTGGCTATACAACTGTGGTGGTTGCATAACTGAATGTGTTCTTCAAACCTCTTAGAAATGTAAACTAAAAGAGTTGATTTCGACCCTATGTAAATTATGCCACAATTTTTAAAAAATTAGCTCACTTTCTGTGATTGTTTGGTTTGTAAGTGGTGAAACATTAAATATGTCTGTTGACTGATTATGATTAGGGTGCCAAGATATAACACTGGTTATATCTTGGCTATCTATTCACCAGTTTTATTTCTCCATCATTTCCCATGTATAGTTCAGTAGATTAGGAAAAGCTTACCATGACCATTACCATCTGTGCTTATTATTTCTGTTCGCCCAATCAAGAATTAACTCTATACAAAATTATTTCTTAAATATATTCATAATACCTTGAACCATGGAATCAAGAGAAAAGAGTTCCTCTCTAACATATTGAAAATGTTGATTTTATCTGGAATCATCTGTTTAGACCCAAATCTAAGTTTTTCCAGACATGATAGAAAATGGAAAAGTCTAAAACAAGGCAAACTGTGAACGACATTATAATAGAGGAAGAAGAATCTGCAGGAAAGGGGTCTTCTTCCAAGAAGAAGGGGCTTGGAGCTAGCCCTACAGGATGGACACAACTTTGATAGATTAAGGTGAGAAGAGGAAGTAGAGGAAACAATCACATCTTCGTTAACACTTTTCTAGCTAATGTCCATTTGGGTGTGTGATTCCTCCTACGGTTGGGTTCTTCTCTAACCGAAAAGAGAGACTTAAACCTGATTACTGGAAAGAACACCGAAATAAAGTTGTAGCCCCACATGCAAAACTTGAAAAATCTCACCACCTGAGATAAACTATGTAATCCGCTTTGGTCCCTAATCTGTGAAAAAGTTTCAGTAACAATATGATCTACCCTGTCTACCTCTTGGGATTGTTGCAAGGATCAAATTAAATATTGTTTCTTATATATATATATTCAATATATATGAAATAAATTTCAAATTCTAATGATGGCACATAATGAAGAAATTTAAGGAAAGCCTCAAAGATGCCTGTGTTTTCGTGGCTTGGCTTTACCAATGCAAGTACAAAGAGCAGCTCTAACTCAGTGTGGAGCTGCGAGAAAATGGTAGCAATGGATGTAAACACGTTACAAGTGTTCATAATGTTCAGTAGTGTGAGAAAGTGTGAAGCAATGGCATTTTCTATGGATTTTCCTTTGATAAATTAAATTACAACTACCAATAACGCCTGCAGATTTTTAACACAGCTATGATAATGTAATAACACCTGGGAAATAGATTTTTACACAGAAAAGTTGTTAGCAACAGACACACTTTTGGGATAAACATTTTGTCATTTTATGATTTACATTATTTCAAAAGAAAAAAAAAGACACTTTAAATATTGACACTTAGTTCTAGACCCGGCAAGACCCAGCGTAAGTAATTATATCTAGTAACAAAAGAAAGGAACGCTGTTATTTGGCTCACCCCTAAATTAAAAACAATTAAGACCCCAACTTGAGGAAGTCTTTTCCTCTGGAATTCTGTTTATTAACATTCTAGGTACTCGAAAGCAAAGAGAAGACCAATACTCCATCACTAACACCAGAATTCCAGGCCTTTTATGAAATCATTCCTTAAAATGTTTACAGAGCTATCTTGGTTATTGTGCCTAGAATTAAATAATGTAATGCCTTATTTTTTCATTCAAAAATATTTATTGAATTCTTATTAATTACCAGGAACTGGATTAGGTAGGGCCAACAGTGACCAAGACAACCATCTTTCCCCTCATAAACTTGGAAGCCCCCCAAAACTAATGTAGTATAAAGATACATGTAAAAGTATGTAAAATTTTGCTTAGCAAATAATATTCCATAAAATTGTAGTGATGAAACTTAATGGCATTTACTAATATGAATTCCATATCATATGAAGACTATATGTATGTCATAAAAATATGAGAAATTTATAATTCAAACTGTCATGAACAGGGTGTTTGTAGCATTTAGAATTCTCCTTTAGTCTCAATCTGAAAGTCATGTTACTTTGATCCTGTCAGAGGCGACTGAATTGAATGACACATCTAAATAAACGGATCTACAGAGACCTTATTCAAAATGGCAGGCGTTGCTGATTTAAATGAGGCTTGAAATCCACCATAGCAACTTGAAACGTTTCCTACTCTCAGTTGAGTAAAGTGATGTTCATTTCCAGGAAAGAAACATTAACAGATACATGTAAGAGAATGTAGGCTGTTATTTCTGAGAAACAACTAAAAAAAGAAAGAAAGAAAGAAAGACAGGAAAGAAAGAAAGGAAAACCTCACCAATTTTATCCCATCTCCAAGTGCTTCAAAATGTAAAATCTAGATATATTAATCATCAGGCAATAGCAATGTAGTAATGTCGCTAATGTATACTATTGGTAAAGAAATTCAAAATTCTTTATATCATAAAAATGCATCAAGGAAATACAGACAGGACTTAACATTTGCTAAATTTCAATAACATATAGTTTTTTTATTATTAAGAAAAAACAATAACTTACCACTTTTGTCTGAAATAAGATGGATGACAACTAATAAAATACTTATAAAAAGGATACTGTATTATTTCTCATCTTAGTCAATCCAGACGGTAACCACATTTTTCAAGAAATAATTCTTTCAACAAACATCTCTAGTGCTATATAAACACTGTCATATACTGAGATAAATGTTAAATTAAAATATAACTATTTCAGAAGCTATATTTATTTTTTATCTTATATGTCCTAAACAATTAAAAATTCTGACAGAGAAATTCTGTTTGCCAAATCAATGTGAAAATTATAGCTCTTGAAACATTATTTGAAGTTGTAAATCAGAAAAAAATATGTTGGGGGAAAATAAGAAGAAACAACCCCACAATTTGAAGAAAATTATTTTAGGCAATTATTTGTGATTCCTTAGCTTTAGCACATCAGTTAAAACAAAGTGGTAATAAATATGGTGCATGATTTTATAATTGTCAGTTCTAAAACTTTGCTTTAATGCTGGATGTACTTTGTTTCCATATCTTAATTTTTCACTCTGAAGTCTTTTTCCCCTCTAAACCTCTAATGAGACGTACTGGTTAACACAAAATGAATGTGCTGTAATACTTTCTTTGAAACCCTGCAGTCAACCCTTTGCATATAACTTTCTAATAGAAAAAAAATCCCACATACTTCATTTTCCCTAAAGAGCAGCATGAGATTTCCAATCCTTTGCTTGAACACATAAAATATTAAGAGCCAATTTTCAGCTGCACCTCTGTCACTTCCATTATCATTCTACACGTCCAGAGGTGATAATGGACTCTGTAAATTGCAGTCTTTCTCCATCCCAGACCACTGAGGATTTCACCAGGGGACAGTTCCACACAAAGGGTGGCCCAGATGTATGTTAATGGCACTGAGCAGCAAGCAGCAGACACCCCCATGCAAGATAATGTGATGTGTTACCCAGAGGAAAGACAAAATGAGCAGAAAACAATTTCCTTAGGAATTCAGTAAAATCAACAACCTATTCTTGCCCACAAATCAAATATGTAGCACTGTCTTCACAGAACCTTGGAAGCAGAAGATTAAAACACACTGCTAATGCCTCATCTGTGAAGGAATTGTCTGTCGAAGCCAACAAGAATGAGGGCTCATAGACACTGACATTTAAAGAATTATAGAAAAGGCTGTTATTTCCCACTGACTTTTTTTTCAGACAGATCTGCCAGCATTAGTAGAATTATCTTCAAACATGAATTGAAAAACAGAGTAAGGTAAAGGAAAATCTTTATTTTTTCCACCATTGAATTGATACCCACTTCTATCTGTGGTGGGCAATTTGTCTACTAGAAGCAAGCTGTCTTGTAGGAAACTGAATGGGACTGACACTGAGCTTTTAAATGATCATGTTTCCCACTATCCTACGCAAAGTAAAAATCATATTTTAGGAAAAATATACAGGAGGAAGTGATTCAAATCTAGGTTTTTTCCCTTTCCCATAAACACTACCCTATGTCTAACTCCAGTACTGGATAAGTGTTCCTTGACTGAACCCAGTTGATAGAGTACTGATGTTTTGGGCAAGGGGGTGGGAGGGGCTGAGGTGGGTGATGCCAAGAGGAAAGAATGCCAAGAGAAAGAAAAGAGACAGAACAAAATCAGATTGCATTGCCCAGATAATTAAGTGTAGCTCTTTTATATATTAGAACATGACATATATGATGTATAATCACTGCTTATATGCTAATAAAGCTAAATGTTTGATAAATCAAAGTAAGGTCAATTTTATAAATACATTTTTGGGGCATATTCTACATTTTTCAAGGAAACTTCAGGAAAGCTAGAGTTCAAAAACAAACAACACGCACGTGCCACACACACACACACACACACACACACACACTGAAGAAAGAAGAGAAAAAAAGAAAAGAAATAGAGTATAATAATTTCTGTCTACAAATTTAGGTCAAAATGTTATCAATGAGCTCTAACTATTCCTTTCTCTCCTCCCACTCCCTATAGTAAATGGCAAGCACAGAGATGTATAAAAAAGGCACTGTGCTAAGTACTCAGGCTAAAGTGAAAAAAGACCCCCAGTTACTCCAGTCTTGAAAAGAAGACAGACCAGTAAGCAAATCATTACAATACAGTGTGGTATTTGATATGGGAGAGATATCAGAAGGCTTCTTTGGATGACACTTCACCATCTTGTCAGTTTTCAGGACCATTCTTAGGACTTTATGTCCTTCTCCTCCATATCTCCTTCCTCAAGAAAAACACGTTATAAAATCAACGCATAAACAGAATTTTAAATGTATGCATATTTACCATTCAAACCACTGAAATCCAGAATAGGAAAATCCACAGACACAGGAAGCCTATCAGTGGTTGTCAGAGGTAGAAAGGAGAGAGGAATGGAAAGTGATTAAGTGTACAAGGCATTCTTCTGGGATGATGAAAAAAGTTTTAAAACTAAACAGACACATTGTGAATGCACTAAATGCCACTGAATTGTACAGTTTAAAATGGTTAATTGTATGCTGTGTGACCTTCACCTCAATTTTTAAAAAAAGCTATTGAAATATTTTATTTAAATTTTGTGTCACTATTTGAAATTGTCACTGTGAAATATCACAAAAATTTACAAGATAAATCAGTCTCTTCTGTTTCATACTCTATATGCAGAAAATTGTATGACTAAAAAAAAACAGAAACTTTTGATGTAATTGGGTAACTAGAGCAAAGTTAGTACCTTTGAGATACTTTTTAGAGTTCATAAGATTGTAATAGTACAGTAGCATAACAGGAGGTACTATGATTACATATGCCAGTCTTCTCAAAAATGTTCTTTTCTATGAATTTTTAATGATACAAGTAGTTTTTCAAGGTCATTGAGAGAGCAAGCAGTTACTCAGACATTAAATTTGTTCACAGTTTCTTGGCAGCTTTGCAAGAAAACAAGCAAGTGGGATTTGCAGAGGAGGGGAAATGATATACTACTGAAGAAGAGATGAATTAAAAGTACTACATAATTAGCTGAAGATATAATTGATTCACTTTTTAACCTGGCAGAAAATATCTAGGTGTTCTTGAACATAGAATTAATCATTTTCTGGTTGCATTTGCGGTTAATAACACATACACATATTGAAAGAGTCTACATCTGTAAAAGGCATTTTCTAATGATTTGAATATATCAGCATCCTAATATCTGTTGAACATTTTTAATTTTATAATTAAGTCTATAGGAAAAGTATTAACAAATATACATAGCCCAGAATGAGATATTACTCAAAAACTTGAAATTAATAAGAAAATATATTGTCTTCTTAATATTAAAGTATAAAATGAAAACATAGTGGAACAAGAAAGAGGTGTGCAAAACATAGATGCGTATTAAAAATAGAGACTGAGATGCAGAGGACGAGTAATCATCCATAGATCATATTAAGAGAGGAGTCACAGAGTTCAATATTCAAAGTATCTTTCTAACAGTGTTCAGTAGAGTATGACTTTGGGCAATAAATTTCAAGAATTTCTTCCTAGTGGCAATGTCATGTCTAAGCTGGAGATAGATGCAGGGACTTGTATTGTTCCCTTTCCATTAGCAAAACCCGCTGCATTTGGTGTCCAACTGTTATGGCCCAAAGCCATATGATTTATCTAATTCTCCTTGCCTTGATTCCAAACAATCTTAATTACTTATTTTTTCCATGCATAGAGAAAATATTCTTGCCATATAGACCTTGATATTCTTGTCCTTGAGATATTAGTTCTTACTGTACATGAATAACTTGTCATTCTATATGACTTGACTTCCCATGTATCTAGACTATGAGGAGAGAATGCATCACCATGGTCCATGGGAGTATTTCACTCCATGTAACTGTTATAATTTTTCATTTCGAATTGAAATTTTGGGTTGATATCTCAGGGTTAAATCCACTAGCATCTGAAACCACGAGTATGAGATACAGGTCCTAGATGCTAGTTTATTTCCTAAGCAATAACTACAATCCCACGACGCTTGAGGGTGACAATTGAGGGCTTTGTCCCAGGTGAACCACATACAGTCCCCTACATTGCTAAAATACTGAATGTCAAGGTACCCCTTCCTTCAAACTTTAATTGTTGAATGTGTGACGGTAATGATTATAATAAGGCAATGAAACATTAATTCAAAAATAATTTTAATAAATGGAGCAGACCAACTAAGAGGCTTAAGTCACATAAGAAGAGAAAATCTGTTCAAGTAAAATGAAATTACAGGATAAGTTAATTTTACATTTAAATCATTTAGGTGCGAAGAAGGTATACAAGTAGGGTAACAGGACTGCAGGAAAGTCAATTGTAGAGGTAAAGAGGTCATTAAGTTGAAGGAACTTAACCACGGCAATAGCAGATACAGAATAACTTGCTTCGGTAAACTCAGCTGTCATAAATCTATACATTGTCACTGACTGTATCGATAGAACTTTCTTAAGTTTTGGATGCAAGAGATTAATTTGGTTCTGGTGTTCAATAAATATCTTGAAAATGAAGTGAATTGCTTCAGATATCATATATTGCCTGATTAATACAAAAAAATCTTGGTGCCAAGACATACTAAAGAGATTACAAATATTTAAGGACTTTTCCAAATGGTACATTAATTCTACAACCACTGGAACTACAGGAACTAGATTTCCAAAATTCAGACACTGACAATTTCAGGTAAGTTGAAGAAGGCAAAGTTATGTAACTACATATAAAGAGGAAGGTTTCCTTTCTAAAAATATACAATTAAATATTCTGTCATATTTAATAGGCATAATACATTCACTGATAAGAGATTAATTTGTTTAGAAAATCAAAAGCAAATGAGAGCATTTTCTAAGTCCATACGTACTTAAAACCAAAAAAAATTACTATAAGCAATGTAGTAATAAAATATTCATCTCTAACTTCAATGTTCCCAGAAAATACTATGCATTTTTACATACTTATTATTCTTGAATGAATTATCAGTAGATGTCATTAAAAAATGCCTTCACCTACATGTTTACACATACATTTAAAAAATAATCTAAGTCACACATTTCGATAATGTTTCTTGAGTTCATTCAACTTGAATTCAGAAGCATTAATAACACATTCATTTTCTATTATTTTCTTTTTTCAGACCTGTTATGTACACCTATTATAAACAATTTTTTAAAGTACCGAAGGGAACTATTTTCCATATAAATTACAGATTTGTGATACACTCTTAAAAAAATGTGTTTCTTGAAATTAAAAGCAAACACAAAGGGTGCCTTCCCTTGTCCTCTTTATCCATCTGCCAAATTTTACTGTCAAAGAAGTGTGGTGACCATATTAAATACTCTTACCACCTTAGTCACTTTTCATTTGTCTGGAAAAGGCACAAAACATGATACTCAAAGGAACAAACACTTCTGCAGTTCACATTTCCTATTTGTGCATTTAATGCTGTTAATAATTCAGCAGATGTAGTAGTAGGGTCAAACTGAAATTTTTATCTATTTGATTCTGAAGATTGAGACTGACAGAGAGAGAGAGAAAGAGAGAGAAAATAAGAGGGAGAAAGAGGGATTGAGATTCACTTTTAAGAAGTGACAGCAAGAAAATGGTACTTTAATCTTACAACCACAGGAACTACAGGAACTAGATTCTGCCAACATCTAAAGACCTAAGATGAGAACCTGAGCCCAGGATGGGATTGCAACGCAGGCTGACACTCTGATTTCAGCCTGAGGAGGCTCTGAGAGGAGAAACCTGCTAACCCATCCCCAGAGTTATGTTCTACAAAACTCAGAAACGTACAGCTTTCTTTGTGGTGCTAACCTAGAAGAATCTATCCTTAGAAGTGAGTCCAAAATCTCCAGTCTAAGATCAGTTTGTTAGCTTCATAAACCACAGGAGAAAAAATAATAACATATAATTATTATATGGCATGTGGTGTCTAAGAATATTTAGTTATTATGAAGATATTTTCATGTTTTCATCTACATTTCCATAATGTTTTTGTTTCTGTTTAAACATGTGGGGTGTGTGGGTCTACATGATATCCTTCACTTATAATTTTTTTATTACTTTGTTTCAATGCAGCTTACAAAGAAATGAGGCTCCAAACTGTCCATAATTAATCTAGGGCCAATTATTTTTAGAGGTTTAGGAGTTTCAAATTAACAAAAAATGGAACCTAAGGTAAAAAAAGAACAGGCTTGCTCCATAATAGTACATTTTTAAATGTTACAGTAATATTTAAATATTATAATATTTATTACATTAAATATTACATTTTTACCTCTGTTTGGGTCAGAAAATAGGGATAACAGAGGTACAAAGATAGTTTAGAGGATGTCTATATCACATCTTTCTACCGACAACATTTTTGCTGAATATGATTTTCAGTCAGGTGAAAAATAAACTGTTTCCTTTACGTATCTGTTTCTCTTTTCACAGTTTTAGTTTGCCTTTTCTATTTCTTTCTTCTTCTAAAATTATAAAATTTGTCTCTCATGTTTTCCCTCATAACCTCAAAATATAAAGCACCTTAGCAGAGCTAACTGAAGAAAACAAAGGTCTTCAGTGAGATCTCTTCTAAGGCCTTTCAAAATTAACATTCTCATTTTTTTTTTCAGGTTAGATTGATTATAAAAATATATTCTCTGTCAGACTGGTAATTGCTACTTACAAAATTCTAGTTTAAATGAATAAGTAAATAATAGTAATCAAGTTTTATTGAGTACTTACTATAGCTTTATACATGTTAACTACCTTAATATTCATAATGATTCAATGAGTAAGTGTTATTTAGTACAATACTGATTCAATGAGTAAGTATTATTTAGTACAATACTGAAGTTTTCAGTGCCCCCAAATATAAATAGTATGGCAGGAGTTTATAACCATTAGTTAACTTTTATCCCAAGCTTTATCCACTAATATGTAGATGAAGGAATAAATTCTAAAATTACAATTTCCTTTGGCTTGCTCTAAAATGATTTCTACTTTTTTTATCTTGCAATTTCAGAAAAGCTATGTAGACGTCCGTAGCATCTTTTCATTTATACCCTAGCTAACCTCATAGGAATTTGCCTGGGTTTTTTTCTCACTACATCAATTTTATGAAAATAAATAAAATTAAAAGAAGCCCTGTGTCCCATTTGAAAAATTTCTTTGATTAGAGGCAGAAGTACTACAATGATTCAGTTTTTCCTGTCCCTTCCAATTCTTGAATTTCCTTTCATATCCCTAGTCTTTTCCTATATTTAATGTAGTAAAATACACCTGGAATTCAAGTTAAGTACTTTCATATGGCATTGTCATTATTACTTTATGTTCTTTCCTCTAAGAAATGACTTTAGACGGTAACAGAAGATTTAAAAGAAAAAAGAAAAATGTACAAATTCATTCAGTAGATTGACATTGTATCATTTCAGTAATCAATGTATTAAAAGTCCCTAAAGGCCCATTAAGGTATCAGACTATACTGGCTCCAGATCTGCCATTGTCTATTTTGGTTCAATAGTGATTATACACATGTAATTGATTGAGAATATATCAGACCCATAAGTTACACTATAAATGTACAAAATAAATGTACACAAATAGACTATAATTACAACCCAGTTCAATATAATAGATTTGCTAAACTTTTTTATAAGCTATAAATATTATAACAACCTAGTGAATGACTCCACAGTTTTATCAAGAAAAATAGAATTGGAGGCAGAGCAGTTAATGTGGGCTTTAACTCCTTTGGAAGCATATGAGGGACTTGCATGTCACATTAACTCATATCACCTTGCAAAGATGGTAGACCATGTGATCCCAGAAGAGCTTACAAATAAAAAAAGAAGAAGAAAAGAAAAAGAAAGAAAAAAGAAACTCTCCTAAAAGACTCTTGATGTAGAATAATTATTTAGTGCAATATAGTGTGGTGAACACATTCATTCCTTGGAAGAACACTGTTCTCAACTTTGTGTACAACTAGCATGTTTAGAAATGTCTTCCTAAGTAATTTTCAATAACTTTCTACATATTTATTACTTACTTGTGGATTAGGAATTCATGTAAACTATTACTCATATAACATTAAGTAACTCACTAATTATTACAACTGAAGTTATTTTTCATAATAGCCAATGAGTCAAAATATACCTGCAGGTACTAAATTTGTTTCTTATGAAAATGAAGTTTTCTTTGTAGCAAATACAAGAAAAGTACACTTTTAAAAAGAGGTAAGAATAACAAGTTACCAGAAAGCCGCCTATCAGGGAGGTCTGTGGGTAACTACATCTTACAGGCTTGCTTCTGACACTGTCTGTGGATACCAAAATTCAAATTTTTTTTTTGGTGAAGGATAAAGTGTGTTTTTTAATATTTCCTTATGATGAACTTGTTTTTTGAAGCATTCTATTCACTCATATATATGTGAATACACAAATTTTAAATTTAGAATAATTATAATTATTTTATATATTATACATTTATATAATATATATGTGTATTTATAAACAAAATATAAATCTTTATGTGTTAATATTTAATAACATTATAATAACTTTTCTTTGTAGAATAACTGTTAGCATTGTGTTTATTTCTCTTTAGATAACTCAGTGTCAACTATTTTTAGATTTTATTTATAGCTACAAAATCCCTTTTGCCAAATAATGTAACATAATGACAGAAGTGATATCCCATCAAATTCATAGGTCCACCCACCCTCAATGGTAGAGGACTATGCACACCAGGGGGCTGTAGTCTTGTGGATCATCTTATAGTTCTGCCTACCACACATGTAGTTAAGAGATGCTGATTATTTAAAAAAATCACAAACAGTGTAATATTGTCTACATAGGCCTCATGGATAGTTTAAAATATTTCAGATATGTTTTGACATTTTGGTATATTACATTCTGAAAAACTACATTTTATTATTATAGAAAATATCCATACATTTAATTTTAAGTTATTGGTGTCAATAACTTAAAATTAAATGTATGGATATTTTCTATAATAATAAAATGTAGTACATAGTTAAGTACTCTGCTGATATAAAAAGGTCATCGGTTCTTTCAGAAAGACTTGAATGGAAGACTTAAGGCAAAAAGTCTCTTCCTCTAAGGATAGTGTAAGGCACAAAATTTATAATAACTCACAAACTATTAGACTGATTCTTTCCATAAAGTTAAGATGTGATACAGTTCTTTTTCCAAAATGGAGCAGAAGGCAGTGATGAGTTACATAGATGTCAGAAGAAATAAACCAGAAAGAAATTGTTGCTCTCTTTTTGACTAAATACTGTGTTATGAACGCATTCTAATCAAATGTAGGTATACGAATATTATCCTCAGTAAAATTATAAATTATTGTTAGCTCATTCAAAATACAATTAAAATCCAAAAGAGAATCAAATATGCACTTTAATCTAAATACCATTTCAGTTTTATTTTAGGAACGTTATGTCAAGGCGATAAACAGGATTAACATTAGTGTTAAAATGATACATTTTCTGGTCAGTTAAGTTGTTTTCTGTCACATTATCCTTAGTCTTTTTTCTATTATAAGAAAACAACTTTAATTGGGTCTTTAATTGGGCAAGTCCCCTTTCAATATGCTGATGCACAGCTCAAAGTTGGTGTTTTTCCAGTCTCTTGTCTGACCCAGTGTTTGCCACAAAGGACAAGTCAATCAGAGTCGATGCAGAGTGATAATATTGATGATGCTTATAATGCTGCTGGTAAAATCGGAATACTTTCCCAGCTAACACAAGAAATCCTTTCATATGTGGAAATTTAGCCAAATAAGAGGAAACATTTCTTTGCTTCTTTTGATTTTCTCATTTTTATCTTGTGGTTATATAATTGGCAGTGGGAAATATTTATTGACTTTTTATTTGTTTACTGATTCCCACAATCTTTCCCTCAATCAACTTGATAGAGCATTGGGGTTTTTTAGGTGAAGAAATAGAGAGAAAACGATATGCCATAATACCGTAAAATACAACCACATTCAAAAATAGCTATTGCTGCTTTTTAACTGTTACTGAATGAGCAAAATATTCCCTTGATGCTTCTCTCCCTCTCTCTCTATAAATACCTTATGTTTGACATATGTATGTTTATTCAGATTATACCTAAGTGGATACACAGTAAATAATTATAAATTTAAACAACAAAAATGGAACATACAAACTAGTCACAGGATAATGGCAAAATGTACATTATGGATTTATTTATGAATTCGAGTAATATTTATTGAGTGATAAATATGTTGCAGGTACTATGTTAAGCATTAGGGACAAAATCATAAACAAGACCCATTCTCTGCCCATAAAGATTCTTATCAGACTAAATACATTCTAGTGGAGAGTGTAGTCAAGTTAAACTTGAATATAAAAATGAAATCCTCAGGAGTAATTCTTAGTTCAAAGGTAAGTTCTGGTAATATGGAAACACACAGGAGATAATTTCGTCTTAAGGGAAAGTCAGAGAAAGCTTTCTAGATGAAATAAGTTAATGTCTGTAATGTTTTAGACCTTTCAAAAAAAAATTAGAGTCATCACTAATATATAGCTGGGTTTATGTGGCAAATTTAAAAACAACTTATACAAATGATTTTCTTCCAATGTATTCAAATAACTAATGAATGGCTCTCTTCTTATTGGTAGGTATATTCAAGAAATGCAAATGTATATTTAAGTGTACTCTTTGATTATCCAGATTACTTGATTAAGGTAGGTAGTTAAATCACATACTGCAGTCACCACATTCAATCACTTGAACGTGAAAAAACACACAGTTGGTGAACAGTTAGGGGTCATGAAGGGGTGAAGGCCTTGAGGCTGCTCTGCTAGTCTTCAAATCTTTGAGGGTGGCAGTGTCTTTGACCTGTCTGCCTTTTAAACAAGTGATCCTGGAAATATCTCAGATGATCATTTGATCTGTTTCTGGTGGGCAGGTAGTCCTCCAGCAGCCACTCTCAGACATGCTGTGCTCTCCCCACCAGTTAAACCCTGAGCTTTTATGTTGAGAAAAACCAGGCTTCCAGTCACATAGAGGGCTAAAGAAAGGGCTGATGAATAAAGTCAGTGATTGGAGTGGCAACCGGGTTGCATGATCTAACTGCAATTTTTGCATGGAGACCAGTGGTCACAGAGACAGTGGAGTGGCTAAATGTGCAGAAGCATTTGTAGCAAGAAAGAACAAGAGGCTTCTGCTGCTAAGAGGAAGGGTGCTCAGGAAGAAGCAGGGGCAGGAGCAGTCTCAGGCTCTCTTGATTTAAAGGGCAAGACTTAGCCAAACTGTGCTATGAGTGGTGAACATGGAATAAGGCACAAGCAGAGTTTAAAGCTCAGGTGGCAAACCATGAGGCAGGAGGAAGCTCGAAACCATTCTAGTGGAAAGCAAGAAGTGGAACATGGAGCAGAGGATAAAGCTAGAAGTGTAGGGAGTCTCAGTACTGAAAAAGTCTCATAGTAAAGACTCTGAGAAACCTGTATTACTTATATGACTTGTGATACAAAGAGAAAGCAAAATGGGGCTTATGAAAAAGTGGGATATTGTAACTCTCAGATTACTGTAAATGTAAATCTCAACATATGCTTTATAGAAACATTTATGTCTGTTTAACCATTCATTCATTTACTCAACAAATTTATGTTGACTCTTTATTTTCAAAGCACAGTACTGGGTACTCCGTATACAAAAATAAATAAGAAACATGTCCCTCTGGGTACAGTCTAGGGAAGGAAAAATATCTGTGAACAAAACAGAGGTTTCTGTCCCAAGTATTTTTACATTCTACAACTATCATTTATTAATATTCAGTTAAATAAAGGAACATTTTAATAAAATAATTGCCGACTTTACTAAACAAGCTTTCTCAGGAAGGTCAAGATGAAGTACATAAATATAAGTACTTTTATACAAGCTCAAAATATGATCTCGCATAGAAAATAATATTCCTTATTATTCACAAGGTATCATTTTCATCACATCACAGAAAAGTGCTGGATATGTGAATGAAGAGAAACATCTCATCTTTGGGACCCAATAAAATCTATTTGGAAACTATCAATACTGAACTACACCATAAGACTCATCTAAAAAGCTCTGTATTGGTTTACTTTTAAGGAAAAATATTTGGTGAAGGCTAAGTGGGTCTGCTGAGAGGAGCTGGAACAACGGGGCTCATTGGCAGGCTGCATAATAATGAATTGGTTCCTACGGAAATGAAATTGTAACTGTTCGGTTTTGTCATTTACAATTGATTCATGTGTTGCATCTGGCATTTTAATCTTAGCATTTTAGAGTCATTCCATCTTTCTTTAGGACATGAGAATTAGTCAAAGACAGTTAAAGACGACAAGTATCATGCATGGCATCATTAAGAAGGGTCTGATTAGAGAAGTTTCTTTCCAAGCCTTAGGAATTGTTATTCAACAGTATCCTGTGTGGTATGTGAAAGGCTTTCTTAAGCTAGAAAAGTAAGAGAATATAAAGTAGTGCTATTTTAAATTCTTTAACTTATAAATATAATTACATGTGCTTATATGTTATTTACAGAAAGCATAATGAAATATAGGGTAACATTTCTCTAATAATACTTCCAAATGTCATAAATGCATTTCTTAATTATAAATAAATTCATATCACTTTATAATTGAAATGATTTATGTGAATTATTTGTTTTAATTTCTCTTATAAATCACTGTCTTATTTTCTTATGAGCATGAAAAAAATTCCAAATAGGCTTTTGTTTCAACTTGAATCTATTGAGTGTTTTCCCACCTATCTTTTTTGCAAACTGTTAAACTAATATCTATCTATCTACCTATCTATCTATCTATCTATCTATCTATCTATCTATCTATCTATATGAAACTATGTATATATATATAAAGAATAATTTTCAGAACTTAGAACATCTACTAGTTTTCTGACTGGGATTAAGTGCTATGTTTCAACTTTGGGCAAAATAAGTGAACCTGAAGAGTTCTAACGTTCAAATGAAGAGATGTAATCAAGTGTTAAATAATGAAAAAGAAATTCTTCTGAAGCTTTTCACAGAGAGATGATCCAAGCTGAAGGTATGTCCCCAGCGATGGCGAAAACAACGTGACTGCCTGACATCTTACTTCTCAGGCACAGAGCTCCAAATGAAAACATTATGGATCACCTGCAAGCTATGTTAAGTAAAAAATAAGAAATTTAAAAGGGACTACCACAAAGACATAGGAGCACTCATGAGTAGAAGAG
>NW_011888806.1:2758851-2792974 GCF_000151845.1 Pteropus vampyrus | reverse complement strand
AGTAGTTTATTTTAAGAGCTGCAGTAGTTTATATGACAGAAATTAGAATACCTAATGGTAATAAATATATATAAATGGATCCAAAGCACCCAAGTTTTAAAAAAAAGCAATAATTTGGATTTGTACATTTATTTTCTCTTCTAATTTCTGAGCTAGAGCTAGAGCAATTTCTGCCTTGATCTTCCTCCTCTTTGCCTCCATGCACAAGCCATGGAACATGTATTCTACCTTTACCAGTATTCAGGGCTTCTCTTTAAACTATAAAATCTGACTGCCCTATGTTTTGCCCTACACTTCCCAAAGTGCCAATACACTAATCAAGTAATCTGTGTCATTCCCATGGGCCTATATCTGGATAACAGCTATAAGTGTGTTTCCACAGATTTTTACACATAAATTCTTTAACACTGAAAATTTCAGCCCAGAGAGGAGAAATATTTTCAAGATCTCCAAATAAACATAATTATGTTGAAGCTAAATTCCTGCAAGTAACAAGTTAAAGTTCTGACATTCTAACTTAGTGAATATTTTAATTGGTTCACTAAATAAACATTCATTTAGTGTCTATGTTTTGTCAAACAATATCCTGGTGCTGCAAATATTGTCTTGAACAAAACAGGCAAAAATCTTGCTTTTTATGAAGCTTAAAATCTAGAAAAGGTAACAGACAACAAACAAGATATATAATAACAGATAATCAAGTGTTATATTACTATATAATATGCTACATATAAATTGCACATGTTGGCCAGTGAATAGAAGATAAATTGGGACATAGAATTTTTACAACTAACTTTTAAAATTTAAAGGAATAAACTGATTTAATTCTACTTTTCCCTATGTAACATTATGAGAAACAGAGCAAAACAACAAAATGTTGGCAGTAAACCTTTAGATGTTTAGAAAACACATCCCAGCCTTTGGAAACATTGTTTAATTAATCTTATTAGTTAACAACACCTGCTATCTATCAGGTTCTATTCTTGAATTGACTATGGATACAAGGGTGGAAAAGATAAAATCCTACCCCTCAAAGGAAACTCATACTGTTACACTTTTAAAAATCACTAATAAATCTCATTATAGTGTTAATTTCAAATTATAACTACTAGAGGTGTAATCTTTCTTAATAAACATAGTGTTAATATATGTCCACAAGTTCTCTGATGCTATTCCCCTCAGGAGGTAGAGCCTAACTACATTCCAGCTTTAGGGAATGGGTCATGAAAGGCACTGTGGCTTCCTGCTCGCCTCCTTACTCTCTGTGAGATCACTTGCTCAGTGGAAGCCAGCTGTGAGGACACTCAAACCATGAGGACAAACTGAAGCTTCTGGCCAATAGCCATGTGAGTGAACCAACTTGGATGTAAACCCTCTCACCCTAGTCAAGCTTTCAGATGACTCTGGTCTCTGCTGATAGCTTGACTGCTATCTCATATGATATCCTGAGTCAGGAAACACCAAATAAGCTTCTTCAGGATATCTGATCTTCAGAACCTGTGTAAACATAATAAATGTTTTTTTTTTTTAAGCTGCTAAATTTGGGGGTAAATTTTTATACAACAATAGATAAAGCAATCATATTTTTGGTAAGTAGAGAAAGCAGAATTCCAAGAAATGCAATCAGTGTGCGTGTGTGTGTGTGTGTGTGTATGTGTGTGTGTAAAGAGAGTGTCACAAAAGACTAATTTTACATATATATGCACACAGAGAGAGAGAGAGAGAGACAGAGACAGAGACAGAGACAGAGACAGAGACAGAGACAGAGAGACAGAGAGAATATAGAACCTCTGCAATATGCATTTATTTTCTTTTCAGATTTTCCCTTGATTTAACAACTATTATTCTGTAGCAGCATATCCCAAAGTTGGCCAAAACTGTTACATAGATTCTAAAGGTAAGTTTTGAAGAGCCACAAAATTATGTGAAAGTTAAATGAGGCTCTGTGTCTGCATATTCACTGCATAAAGTACTGTCTCCAGGAGGGCCTCTAAAGAAGGGTCAATATATTAAAGGAAGGATAAGTGAGCAAACGAACATGGATCCATTTATCAGTTTAACTTGGACTACCCCGGTCAGCAGAGGATGGCCCACAGTCAACGTATATTGAAGCACCTTGGAAGATGGGAAATGTATCTTTGAAAGGGATAGTGCCCTGAAAGGGGTGTTCTCCGCCTTGAGTAGCTCTAGTGTTGGGGGTGAAGAGAGGGTGGTAGATAACAAAGGGCAGAAAGAAGAGCCAGAAAAAAAATTTGCAGCAATATGGGATGGCAATAAATTATAAGAGTGAACAAAATGAGTATTCAAAAAAAGTAAGGCTATTTTATAGTTGGTTTTGAGATAGGTAGGTTGGATATTTATTAAATTCTATGCTTAACTAACATTTATAACTAGAACAGAAAAATAAGCAACATTCTGGTGTGTTAAACATTTTAAGAAGGTAATAAAGAGAACTTATTTCCAGTAAGTCCAAATTACCCTTATGGTCTATTTGCTTAGATAAGCAGAAATTACTAATTCTTCTTTATAAATTGCAAGTGCTTTGTTGTTTTTTTTTTTTTTTAATAAAAAGTACGAAATATTTAATCTCTCTGCAGGATAGACTAATGGGGCTGAAAATTTTCTAACTATCTATTACAAATATTGGGAAACACTTAAATTTTTTTTATCCTTAGCAAAGAAAATAAAGATAGAAACCACTGTCCAAATAAAAAAAAGCCAAATTAGGAAACTTAGAAATACCGATTAACAACTTCTTAAATTTAAATATAGGAAGAGTAACTAAATCTTAAAATTCTTTGTTTCTGAGGGCCAAGAGTGGGGGAGGACAGTAATCCAGTGGTGAGAAGGCTGGAACTAAAAGCAGAAGAAAAAAAAAAAAGATTTTCCTTGGAAATATAGGCTTTGGTTTGAAATCGGATGAATAAAAATAATATAACTATGTTATATTACAAATATAATAAATAAAGGCCTCAACTGTCACTGTTAAATATAAAAGATCTAGTTCTGTAAAAAAAGAAATCGGAGTCAGACCATATTTTGCATATTTTCTGTTCATTTTCCTTAAGAATACAGGCACAACCTGTAATTTACAAATCTATTCAAAATTTCCAAAGCTTTTGGAATTGAAAAGATTAGGTTAGGTGTGCATTGAAATATCTGCTGAAGGAATATCAAAGAAAATTTATTTAAAAGACCAAAATGGAAAATATTTTGTAGCTTCCATTCGATGGCTTTGCTGTAATAGTCTGTCATAGATGTTTGATTTAAATAAAAATATTTTCCATTCTAACGTACTTTAATTACTCCACAAAAGTGTAAATTAAATTCCTATGATGAAAGAGTTCAAGGCTTTTCATTTCACATATCCATCTCGACTTCTACTTTTCTATTTAAGGTTTCTAAAATATTCTTCTGTGAAACAAGTTCCAAAGTATTTAATGTTATCTGCATTTTTTTCCTAAGATCCCTCAGATATGGGGATCATGACAGATAGATGACTACTCACTTTGCAATTACATAACTTTTCTGCCATCGATGAGATGCAAAGTTGTAGTTTTTTAGATAATAGTTTTATCTTATTATTCTCCATATATTTAAATAGCATATGTCTCTGAAGCGAGAACATGAAGACTAAAGAATGGAAATCCAAAACGAATGGTTCATTTTCTCCTTTGTAGCATCATTTCACTGCAGCCTATTCCCTCTGCTGAGCCCCATGGTACACATATAAATTCACCTTTCAATCATTTGTGTGGGTTAATGACACTGAGTAATAGCACATTAGCGAAGTGCCATTCCAGACACCAGCCAGGCATGCCAAACAGATAATCTGACAATCGTTTCAGATTCATTTTCTATGAACAGAAACACTGTTCAGGCTTATTAACTGGCAAATCTGCATAAGGCACAGTGTAGAGCACAGAGCCTCCATTAAAAGTAGCAATCTATCTCATTAATGTAATTTACAAGGATATTTGGGCCATTCTATTGTTGTAAAATCTGAAAAAAAAAGTGCTCTTGTTCAACAAAGCTGTCCTTATTTTTAGCAAATTCTTATCATGTCCCTTATGCATCACTGAAGTGAAAGGATCATAAATTAGTTAATAACAAAAGTGTTACTCAAATATCTTATATTTTGTTGTCAACAGTACAGAGCATTTCGAATTTAATTCCTATTATGTTCTTCAAATTGTAACCTGATGAAAGATTGAGCTGATGGTAATTAATGCCAAATCCTCAAAATTTCCTGTTGGTTCTTAAATATCTGCAATATAATTTTAATAAAGACATACTTGCCTAAGATTTTTTGCCCCACCTCTGTCCGTGGTAACCTGGAGTCCTGTCCTATTTTAACATCCATGAACAGGAAGTTCATCTGCAAATACTGAAGTTTTCACTATATCGCCAAACAATATATTCCCTTTTTCTTTCTTGAAAGCTTGCTTCTTCTTTGTGCTTTATGAACAATGTGTTATATCTTTTTCTCTTTTTGTTGAGAAATTTCCCTGCATTTATCTTTATACTTCATGATAAGAGCAAATCTCATTTAGAATTCATTTATCTTTACCAATGGTTTAATTTTCTTTCATGTTCTCCTGATGTAGGTATAACTTTATGTTAAATTGAGGTGAACTGTTCTTAAGTATTCATTTTCAAGAAAGCTATCAAAAGATGAAGTCTTATTAGAGATAGTTACATACAAGCAGGTTTTCAAAGGCAGTGACCCTCGCTGAGGTTATTCAAGAAATTTTAACATCTCCAGTTGTCTGTGGCATATTGCAAGTCTAGCATCACTTGCTGGAAAACTTTACTTGGGGGAGAGAGTACCCATAAATGACTTAATTATGAGAGAATGAGATCAGCACCGTCTCAGAATGACAGAATTCTGGAAGGAAAATGTTTGTTTAGATAATAGTTTGCACCTGACAATCTGTTTCTTTTCAAAGTCCAACTACCTGACACAGATCATAAGATTTTTCAACCTTGGTAGGCTACAATCACAAAACAGATTTTTCCTCAGCCTTCAATTTTCTCTGCATTGAAGAGAATGACATTTCACATAATCGAGTTTTCTACTTATATTACTTAAACCATCAATGATAAATTCTTCCTTTAATGGTTCCATACTTGATATTTTCCTTTTATTCAGAAACCATTCATGTTATTACTTTTCCTTACTTTGTTTATATTGCACAAATAGGTGTTTGCATTCCTCAGAGTTAATTTGCCTTCTGTGAATGGCCCTCTGCCACAAAGATGAGATGCAGTCAAAGTAGGATGGATAGATGATAGATAGATAGATGATAGATAGATAGATAGATAGATAGATAGATAGATAGATAGATAGATAGATGATAGATAATAGAAAGACGATAGATTATATATATAGATGATAGATCAATGATAAGAGATATGTTAGATAGATAGAGATAGATAGATAGATAGATGATAGATGATAGACAGAGAGACAGACAGACACAGATAGAGGTTTAAAAAAGACATGGAACTGGATAGAAACTAACACTTTAAGGACCAGAAATGTGGAAACAGAAATATGTAATTATATACAAACAAAAGTATAAAATAAAAATAATTGACAATAAAACAAACCTTAGGAAAATACATGGCTTATAACGTAGAACTCATTAAATTTCACAAATTAAACTCCTTTGCACATCCAGCACCAGATCATGGAAGAGGACTTCCCCAGAGTTCCTACGCCACTCCACCCCACTGTGTTCTAGTCGCTACTCACCAGCCCCAGAGTAACCACTATTCTGACTTCTAACACCACAGATTAGTTTTCAGTTTTTGAACTGTTTATGTTTGCGTTACAATGCTGAGGTTTAATAAACATTGGTTTAGCTATATCCTCAATCACGTCCGTGATGAAGGCGTTTCTGCCTTCTTGTCTTGACCACAGCCTGCTCTTAACTAGCCGCTCATCTGGGAGTCATCATGGGGCTCTACCTCTTCCTTTGCTCACTTGTAGCTGAGGTAAAATGTCTCCACCTTCCTGAAGATGAAGGCATAATCTAATTTTAAATTAAAAATTATCTTCATAGTCTGTGGTTTGAAAACTTGCTTAAGGATGATAAGAAACTCCAGGGACTCAAAGAAGAAGTCAAGATGAAGGAAACACGTGAGAACATGGCATCTGATACCGCTTTGGGTCTCGCTTCAGCCATTCTTCATCTTTGCCTCAATCCCTTAATCTACAAAGGAAAAAATAATGGCACCCAATTTGAAGGGTTGATGAGAGAAGTAAATGGTGGCATATAATAGAAATATAAGAGGCACTGATGAATCTTTACTTGTCAGGCCCCTACTTTTCATTTCTGTGATATTTAGAATGCTAAAAAATAAAAATAAAAATATAGCACATCTTGCTCCTAGGAAACTTCTATAGTCAGTATTCCTTTTTTTATATAATTGTCTTTGTAATTGTTTTAATTCTCATTTGTTTTATTTGCCTTTTCATTTTAATCAATATCAAAATATTTAAAAATATGTAAAGTCAGAAGGTACCCAAAATAAAAGACATTTTGCATTATCGCAGCAATTAACTTCATTATCCCATTAAACTCACAAAAGGATTTTAAAAATTGATTCTCCTATGCTGAAAGAATGGGTCTACCCACCTGGGAGACCGTAAAACTTACTGTTAACCATCTTGTGTCAGCTTTTCCTATCTTTTAGCAAAATTAAGTGTTTAAAAATTTCTCTTTCTTTCTTGAGACTGAATAAAAACTATTAGCTTCTTCATTCCTTGAATAGGCAGCAAGATTACCAATGGTGATGAGAAGGTCTGCACTGCTTTTCTCAGAGGAACAAAGTATTTTTAAAAGTTCCTGCAATTATGTCAGCACAATATTCCTAGTTAGATAAGCAAATACTTCTGAATAAAGACTATATGATATATTGCAAATAACCTAATGAGGCCCAATTTATTCACGTTTATTAATATTCAGTAACTTAAGTCAGTTTGTCTAACTTTTTACTTCAAATATGTCATTTGATCTAACTCCATTTCTTAGCCTTTCCTTTTAAACACATCCTTTCTAGAATTAGAGAACTTCCCCCTGGGCTCATTGCAGATTGCTCCCATAATGAGCCCTATTTTCAGTTGTTAGTCATGCTTTCTGTCTTCAGATCTCTGATACACAGATTAGCTTCTCAGTAAATATTTCTGTTTGAAAGCAGTTGGTCTCCAGTCTTTGTAAAGTCTTAAAAGGCCTGGCATCTACCATCTCCACAGGATACTTTGCTGTTGTAAAAGAAATGGCACAGTTCGGGGATGACAGACAGTGAGCTATTTTCTTGGCCCCAGAAGGTGGTGGTAGATTACAGGTAAAACATTACACAAATTACATAAAATCTCACATAACCAAGAGAAAAATAATTTAACTTTGTTGAACTCAGGTGTACACTAATTTCATCACAGAACATTTCCTTTATCTTTATTATCTTTTTTAAATTTAAAAACACAACTTTGTATTTTGATGTAATTTCTAAAATGTTCTAATTTCTTCATATGCTGCTAAGAACCATACACCTCACATGAACCACAATACCAGAAAAACAAGCAAAAAATCCTATATGAAATAAAAATTGCACAAGCTGAAAACAGCTTAATGAGAAAGGCCCCAACTTTAGAATGAGGCCCAAGTTCCAAATCCACGGCCTTTCCTTGCTGTGGGAACTCGGGCAAGTTTCTCACATCCTCTTTCCTAAAACAGCAGTAAGATTTGAACTGCAATTTGTCATGAAGATTTAGCAACAGCTTATTTATCCTTTGCTTTATATGTATTAACTTGTGTCTCAAGACATAGAGTAAGTATCCAATGAAAGTAAACTATCATTTGTTACTATATTGGGAACTTAAAATTCTCGTGTGTGTGTGTGTGTGTGTGTGTGTGTGTGTGTGTGTGTGTGTGTGCGTGCGCGCGCGCACATGCCCGTGTGTGTGTGTATGGAAAAAAACCCAAATACACATTGTTCTGGGATGACATTATGTTCTGATCAGATCAAGCGGATGCGATCATGTACACGGTGGGTACTGTTCTGGCAGGGTTCCATTTTTTTTTTTTTTTTAAACGGTATTGCTTTGAAGAGAAGAAAAACATGAAATTACTTCTAATATTCATCTAATAAAATTATAGTTGTTTAATACAATAAAATATTAAACAACTAGCAGTAAGAATTTTTCTATATTTTTTAAATTAAATTTTCTTAATCCTCATATACTATTCTTATTTCTGATTTACACGCCTTCTCTATACCGACAAACTCTTCTGCATTTGGAGTTTTGCTTCCCAAGCTCTTTTCACCACCTCATTCATTCTGGATAACATCACTTCTTTTCTCTAGCAACCCTTATCAATGAAGGCTGGACTGTCTAAGTGCCTCTGCCCTCAACCAAGTGACTCACAGGACAAGGGTAAGAAAGAGACTGGCATTCTTGTTTCTCACTATCATTTTGCTCAAGATTGCTCACCAATCTCTCTTTTAACATCTATATTACCTGACATTTACTTTCCATAATCAGTCAATGACACTCTTCCACCTATTTCAGTGGTTCAGGACTTTTCATATTCACCATTTATCCCTCCTATCATCTTTAGAACCAAGAGTATGACACTGATGACCCTGCCAATATCTGGGTCGTTGTTCCTATTCCATGCCAATGTTGTAAATTAAACTGATGTGTATAGATCTCCACAAGCAGTTCAGTTAGCCTAAATTGGTACAAGTGATATTTATTTGGTCAGTATTTTATTATTTTATTATTTAACCCTATCAATAATAGACACAATGGTCTATTATGTCTAGAATCTAGGATTATATTTGATTTGAACACCTACATTTAGGAACTGTCGTGTGTATACATGCTTGCTGTAGTCTGAATATTTGTAACCCTTGGAAAAAAAAAATTCATATGTTTAAATCCTAATGCCCAAGGTGATGATACTAATAGGTGGGGCTTTTGGAGGTGCTTAAGTCATAATGATGAATCCTCATGAATAGGATTATAAAAGGTTCCAGAGATCCCTAGCTGTTTCCACCATGAGAAAACACTCTGACAAGGTACCAGCTATGAACTAGGAAGAGGGCCCTAATCTGATCATGCTGGTATGTTGATTTTGGACTTTACAGCTTCTAGAGCTGTGAGAAGTAAATTTCAAGCCACGAGTCTGTGGTATTTAGTTATAGCAGCTTGATCAGACTGAGACTGCATTACTCTCATGTCTATTTGTATGCATACTTACATGAATTTTGATTTTCCAGGTCCTTCGTGATTTTAAATATTCTCTCCCATTATCTTTATATGTACATTCTTTCTTTTCTTGTATCTCTATTTTTGGTTAAAAAACTGTGAACACTGTACTGGTGTGGGCTTATCTGATATGGAATTTTAGACCACTGGATAAATCTCTGAGTGTGTAATTAAAGATCATGCCAGAAGCAAGAGATATATTTTGTACTCTGAGATATGGGAAAGAAAATCAGTCACCTTTAAGATGAATGATTGCTAAGCCCTGTAAGGCACAAGGCAAAGAAATTAAGGTTTTACAGAGATACTCCCCAGGTTTGTTTTTCTAATGGGGTTGGAGCAAACTCCTTAAAGAAACTGTTCTCTGCTTTCTAAAATGGGCATGCAATACTAAGTTTTAATCATCTTTCAAAAAGGAAATGAAATAAAGTACAATTTGAACTCAGAAGTGCTAATTTAGAGGATCTCTGAGTGGTACAACCATCATAGCCTGGGGAGTGATTAGGGAAGAGTCAGCTGCTAAACAAACTATGTGAAACAATGCTGGAAGTGAGAAACTTAGTACTTAACAACATACCCTATATGAGCAGAAGAGAGACCCAAGAATGGGCATTTATTTGACAAGGCAAAGGCATCAGAATCTAAGGAGGTAAGGAGGACTTCTAGACCAGACAATACAGGAAGCATAGACAATTCGGAGTAAAGGGCTAAAGCATCAACTCTGGTTCAGGGGTTTGAAATGCTGGCTGCCCATTAGAATCACCTGAGGGGCTTTTGCCAAACACAGATGTGGGGCCCCACTCAATGAATCCAGATTCAATTGTTCTGGGTGGCAGCTCAAGGATGAGTATTTTTAAGCGCTCCCCTAGATGACATTAATGTGTAGCCGGATTCCAATCTTATAATATAAACATCAGCAGAGGATAGAAACTGTGTTATCATGTGGAGAATATTCTACTCCTCAGTTACCTAAATGTTTTTGAAACAAAACGGAGATTCAGAACTTCACAACTACAATATCTAATGGAAAGTCTAAAATGTCAAATGAAATCTTTAATAGCGATGACAGTCCTCATATCCGTAAGGGGTAGCTTAGCTTATTAGAGACCCAAGAGTGTGAATGCATTTTTCACCAATAAACCCTCGCCCTACAAAAAACATAGTTTATTTTCAAAAGGTCTGATGGTTAATTTTATGGGTCAATTTGACTGGCCCAAGGAGTGCCCAGATATTTCATTAAACATTTTTCTGGGTATGTCTGTGAGTTTCTGGATGAGATTAACATTTGAATCAGTAGACTGAGTAAAGCAGATGGCCCTCCCCAATGTGTGTGCGTGTGTGTGTGTGTGTGTGTGTGTGTGTGTGTGTGTGTGTGTGTTGGGGGGCTTATCTAATCCTTTGAAGGCATGAGTAAAACAGAAAGGCTGAGTAAGGGAGAATTCTCTCTCTAACCTTCCTCAAGCTGGGACATCAGTCTTTTCCTGCCTTTACTCTCAGACTTGGACTGGAACTTACACCATTCACTCTCCTACTTCTCAAACCTTCAGATTTAGAATGGAACTTTACTGTCAGCTCTCCTGGGTCTCCAGCTTACTGACTACAGATTGTGAGACTTCTCAGCCTCCATAATCACATGAGCCAATTCCTTACAAGTCTCTTTTTATACATATTGGTTCTGTTTCTTTAAAAAACTCTGATATTCAATGGGGCTTCAGTTTATTACTTCTGAAATACTTATTACTTTAAGAAACAGTTGTCTAAAAATACTAGTTGCCATGTCCTCAGAAAGGAGTAAAAAACATTACCTTTTGCTTGTATATATAATAGAATCGGGCTGAGAATTTTCTCAAAGACCACCCCTGTCATTTTTTTTTTTTTTTTTTTATTTCCAAGAGCTCTCTTCATCTTCGATGCTCTTTCTCTTTCCATGGTTGAAAGTCTTTTTAAAAGAAAGGATTGCCATCTCACACAGCCTGCTTGTTATGCCACAAATGAAAAAAAAAAAAAAAGGGGGCGGGAGGTATGTTAAGATGACCACAATGGAATTCACTGGAACCGCAGCAGGGAGTTCTAGCAGTTCCCACAAGCCAGCCCTTTATAAGCACCAGCCCATCACCACCTTGTTTTCAAGACCTCCTGCTAATCGTAAATGCCTGCATTTTGGTTCTGGTTTATTAGACTGTCCACTGGCAAAGAACTCAAGTTCCATTCAGGCATAATAAATCATCAGTCTCACACTAGAAAATAATTCACCCAGACTCCTGTCTGCCTTCTTTTCTTTGACAGTTCATCTCCTGTCAAATGAATTAATAAGGGTAATCACGTTCTTCATTTTGCAAATATTAAAGTCAAATCAGCACTTTTCATATTATCTTTAATTCTTTCTCTTTATTTTATAAGTGCCCATTCTTTACCAATATAAATGTTCATAAACATGTGTATTTTTCTCCAGTCATTTTGTTAGTAAGGCCACTGCCTATTAAAAATCTTAAACATAATTATAATTTTGAGTTGGTAGAATATGACTTTCATATAAAAAAGTCAGCTTGGTTAAGTTTTCTCACTTCAACAATCAGATACAGTCTCATTCTAAGAATGAATAAAATAAAGCTAGAAAATGGACCCATTTATGGTTCTATATTCCATTATTAATTCAATTTGGCTCAGAAGCCACCTTAAATAATCGCCCCAAATTAGGTCTCTGATGAACTGCAAGGTTCCTTCTCTTTGACACAATGTCTCATTTGAGTAACTATATTTCAGGCTGGCTGTTATATCTGCTTTTTCCCCACAGATTTTAATTATTTTTAATTTTTATTTTTCAATTAGAGTTGACATTCAATATCATTTTATATTAGTTACAAGTGTACAGCATAGTGTTTAGACATTTACATAATTTACAAAATGATCCCCAGATTAGTCTAGTACCAACCTAGTTATTATAATATAGTTATTTCAATATTATTGACTATATTCCATATACTGTACTTCATATCCCATGAATATTTTGTAACTACCAATTTGTACTTTCTAATCTCTTCAGTTTTTTCTAATATCTCATTTTTATTGTTTTCAACCCGATCCCTTTATATGCATGGAGCAAGTCCTTGTATGAAAATTTTAGTGATACCTTCAGAAACAGAAAAGAGAAAGGAAAACAGTAAAAGAAAACATGTTTTTTAAAGAATAGTACATGACAAACAAGTTAACCTATAGAGAAATTGAGACTCTCAATACATTTCTTATGGTATCTCATTCATTAACTCATTCATTCATATTCTAACATGTCAGGCACCATTCTGAGTTAGGGTTAAAATGGTAAACTAAAGAGAGTCTTTGACATTTTGGAGCTTACATTCCAGTAGGAAGAGACAAACAATAAATAGCAAAAACCAATAACCAAGCATATTTGTTAGTATATAAAAGAGTGATTAAGTGCTATGGAGAAAAATAAAACATGATGAAGAAGGGCCTCTCTAATTAGACCTAAAGGAAGCGAGGGAGTGAGCCGTGCGAGCAGGTCGCTGCTCAGCTTTGCGGTTCACAGTAGGACACTGGTTTTTCCTCTGAGTGAGTGAAACAGGGGTCTCTTCAGTGATTTCCAGCAGAAGAGTGACATTATCTGACACATTACGACGACCATTTTAGCTGCTCTGTTGAGGCAGCCTTGTAGCAAGGCGGGGTTTGTATCTTCCAAACTAGTGCGAGAGACATTTTTAGTACCCAGCAATTTCCAGTTCCCTTTCCCTGCCTAGGCATGCAAGAAGATACATTTCCCAGCCCCTCTCCAGTTAGGCAGGGCCACAAGCCTAGGTCTGGACAACTCCTTGTCAGCAGTAGTGAGGTATGTCACTTCTATGCTGAGGCTTGTAATTTTCCAGTCTCTCTCTTCCCCTACTGCTTCAGTTGGTGACATAGTAATTAGCACAGCCTCAGTGGACCTGGATCCCTGAGTAATCGTAAGAAGCTCCCCGCAGCTCTTTAAGCTTGCTAATATGAACTAGATATTTGTGAACAGATATATGAATTTTAGGGGGTGTTAAGCCACTGAGGTTTGGAAAGTTGAAAGTTTTGCTGCAGAAGCCTAGTCTATTCTGATGAAATCAACTAGTTAGGAGGCTAGTACATCAGTACTGCGATGACAGTAGTTTGGACCAAGGTGAAAGGAGTGAAGGTGAGATTTTGGATAAATTTCGAAGGTAAAACCACATCGTTTGACAAATTCCTATTATCTTTGGAAGAAATTTTTTTTAAACCTGAAAACACTTTCTAAATTTGTGTCCTTGGTTCTAAAATGTTTGACAAGTGACAAATATAATCCACTCAAGCAAGTATGTATAATCTCTTTGGGCTGATATAACATATTGCTATAAATGGTCTCAAAACATAAGCTCTGGTAAATATCTGACATTTATATTCTGCTTTCCTTGCTTCAGTATAATCATATATTTTGAAAAAATATAAATTTCCATTTAATGAAACATGGCATATTATTAACTACATGTGCTGGCAACAATTTCCAATAAAAAAACATACAGTTTTAAAAAATGCACTGAACTGCTTTGGGAATTACTAGATATTTTATACTAAGACAGAATATGACAATGTCTACTATTATAGTGATAAAGGTGAGTTGTGCTTAAAATTCTGCCTAAAGTTAAAGATGTGCTTTAAGTTGAATACCATAAGCTATTTAGTAAACATGTAGTAAGGAAACAATGATGTGTGAGAACTTGTGCTGGTCACTTGAGTCATGATCAAATAAAGAAATTATTGGCCTTTCTAAGGTTAATACCTACAGTTCTAAGTTATTTACTTTATAGTGTTTTTAAAAATACGATGTATAAGTACCTTCATGTCCCAAAGTAAATTAACAGTGTCAAAATAATATATAATATAGCCTCCCTACTCACCATTTAGTGGAATACTTCATATTTGCTCTATGCATTTCACAATATAAGTACTTGAAAACTGAATGATTATCATACTAATGATTATAATGCGGCCCTGAATTAACACAGGCCAGATATGAATATATCATAATTTTTTAGTTATAATTTTTAAAAGGGGAAAGGAAAAAGACTGTTTTTGATCAAAACTTATCATTTTCTCCTACAACATATTTTGACATTTAAATCTCAGCTATGGTTTTAAAAGGGTCAAGGGTATCATGTAGGGTTCTGTAAACTATGTTTCCGCTTTACCCAGATGGTCAATTTAATGAGTAATACTAGTAAGAGAATAACCTCAGATTCAACCATGTGTTTAATTTTACAATCTTCCAATATCTTTTGCATTAAAAATATCGTGATAGCTAAGAAAATGTTACATGACATTAAATGATTTTATAAATTTATGTTGGAAATAAATTCCAAAAAATATATTCCTAAAAATATCAAGTTACTTAAGAAGTAACCTTTGCTGAAATATTTTTATCTGACTTAATCAGATTTGATTTTTAAAAAATTATCAGGTTTATCTTTTTAGTTTCTGAATTGTTCAAATTCAAAATGTCAAATATACATAAAAGAAAATAAAATGTATAATTTCAGAATTTATAACCATTACAGAAGTTTTTATTATTTTAACCTTAGTGTACAAAATGTTCATGAAAATACTGCATACTTACCACTGACAACATCCCTTCTGTCTGTTTTAGATTATTTGTAAGCATCATTTTCTAGGCTACCATTTCTTAACCCATAAAAATATAGATATTCGCCATCCATAGTCTCTTTCCTAACATTCTTTGACTCCAAATCATTGCCATGTCAACACTCTTTAGCACCACTTCTTGATGTTCCTACTGCCACTACTTTCATTCAGGCTCTCGTCATCCTATGCTTGAATAACAACAGTGCACTCCCAAGTCTATGGTGTTCTTATCTCCCACTTCTACTCATCCCCACCCACTTCCACATTGTTATCAGAGTTATCATTCTCAAATGCAGACCTGATCATCTGAGTTATCCTTTGGCCTAAAAAGTCTTTACTGCATTCCTTCTTCCAAATCCTTGAAGAATCCCAACTGTCCTGGATTCCAGCTTCTGATGTGGATGCTCCTCCACCATGACCCTTGCCCCCAGGGCATTTCTCTTCTATAGCATTTATCACAATGCACTATGATGACTGATTTATCACCATCTTTCTCTTTAGGCTCCTGGAAATTAAGTAAGGGATTTGATTTGGGATTGTACACATTGCCTTGTACTTAGTAGTGAACAGTATGTGTTTGTTAAACAAACAAAAGAATGAATGGCCGTCTCTAATATCTGACTGCAAGGTTTTATTAAAGGACTAAGGTAGTATATTTTCTGATACTTTATAAATATTTATTTCCATTTGAAAATATGCCCATAAATCTCTAGCACATATTTTGCCACAAGAGATACAAAAAGAAAATGCTATATAAACACTAAATTTTGTGGTATACTTTCCAATATTCAAATATAGTCACTCAAAGTAAAACACTGCTTTTTTGCTTAATTTATTCTACTTAGACAAAGAAGCCAGACAGGTTAGATTTATGAGATGGTTAACGTGCTATGTATTGATTTACACTATTATAAATACTAATGTGCCACCCAAATTTGGCATGTAATGAAAAGTTTTCATTTTAAGAAAGAAACTACAAATGCAAAATGATATATTAGAGAACTTCCTTCTACCATATCCTAGTTATTTTAAATGGAATCTAAATTTGGGATCTAAATTAAAAGAATACATGTAAGTTCCATGCAGCATAATTTAGAGCAGGAAGTTTCCCTGGTAACCATATATGAGTTGGCAAGCAGCAAAAGAAACTATAGCCTTAGGTTCTTGTAAAGAAATAGGAAATATACTTTATGGCCTTGAATTCATTATTGGTTAACTCCTTCTTCCTGGTCTATGGCATGATAATATTAGGTTTGTCTTTTACATTTAAGTCAACTTTTTACAAGTAGGTTGAACAAAACTTTAGTAAATCCCATGTCAGTTTCTTCAACAGTTTTTTGATGTTTTGTATTAGGACTAATGATAGTGACAACCTTTCTTCTTTTTTTGGTTAATACACTGGTCTAATCAATAGAGCAATCTTCAGCCTCCTTCAGTCAAACTGCAGAGAGCTAAAATGACTTATTAAACCCTTTATCCTGGTAATGTTCTAGAAATAACCATTAAGTCAATAGCAGGAATGTTGATGTCGAACATTCCTTTAATGTAATGTGAACATAAATATAGAACCTTGAAAAATAATGTACTACTGAATGCAAAATACTACCACTATTATTCATAATATTATTATTCATAGTAACAATTAACAGAAATACAATGTTTTAAAGAGAATTTTGCGTTAATTTACTTGCTGTAAATGCAAGAAAAAAGGTGAATTATACTTTATACACCAACTAACAACAATAATCTAGATCTTCTTGGCTTTGTTTTAGCAGATTTTTAAAGAAAATTTTCTTAAGATGAAATGACACAATAGTTTCATGGCTTCTGAAGTTAGTTTTTGTCAAAAGGCACATCTAACATGTTTTTTAAATATCTTAATGTCCCTTCTTTGGTATCTGTGATTCTTTGCAACCATTGCTCTAATTATTATGTATGATTTAAGGAGAAAATTCATGTACAGGCAAATTCTACCATTAACAACAGGAACTCATAACACAAATTAATGGTAGCCCATGCCCCTTTGTGGTTAATATAACATTTACAAAAGCTTTTTGTTAACTGTAGCAATATGCTGAAACTTCAGGACCATCTGGAAATAATTCTATTCACAGTCTCAGGAGGAGGCAAGAGTTGTTAGCACAGAATATTTCAAATATTTAGATAACTTTAGATAATGATAACATTAGATAAAGTAGTAGCTCACTCTCACATGGACATGCATGCTCTCCAGCTCTCAGAGGTATTCTCAGAGAAGAAAAGATGAGGTAGAAAAATGAGAATTTGACTAAACCATGCAATTTAGTGATATTTATTTATTCTCTGCTAGATTATGTTATGCATAGAGGGGAAGAGAGTGTAATGATGCAATAAAAATGAGAGAATTTAAGGAAGGAAGGAAGGAAGGAAGGAAGGAAGGAAGGAAGGAAGGAAGGAAGGAAGAAAAAGGACAAGAAAGTAAGAGAGGAAGGAAGGGATAGAGGGAAAAAGGGAAGGAGGGAGGAAATAAAATATACTTTTCAAGGTCTAAGGATTTAAGATAGACTGATGTAATAGAGAGACTCATTTAAAATCATGGGTCCTTCGATTTCTGGCATTGCAGGCAGAAGAATAAAAAATTCTGAGGTAGAAAGTGCGCTGGCATTTTTAAGGAACGGAATCAAGACAAGTGGAGTTCAGTGAAAGATGGTAAAGTACACAGTGAGAAAATGAGGAAGGGAGCTGGAGTGCAGAAGAGTTTTGGGGTACAGGATGAAGAGGGAGAAATCAAGAATTCTGTTATGAAAAACCTATCATGGGTGGAAATGTCAAATGCGGCAGGCATTCCGATAATGTCATTTTGTTTAGTGTCATTTCATTATAACGTGATGAGAAAAAAAAGAATCTATTCCTAGCCAGGGCCACTGTCTGTGTGGAGTTTGCACATTCTCTGCATGTCCATGTGGGTTTTCTCTGGGAACTCCAGTTTCCTCTCATCCCTCAAAGATGTGCACATGAGGTGAATTCACTTGTCCAACTGTCCCAGTCTGTGTGAGTGTCTGTGTGAGTGGCCCTATAATAGAAAGATATCCTGTCAAGGGTTGGTTCCTGCCTGGAGCCCTGAGCTTCTGGGCCAGACCTCAGCCACCTGCGACCCTGAATGGGATCCAATGGGTTGGAAAATAACTATCTTATTTGTTTTTATTAATCTCTCTCAAATATATATATAGCTCACATTTATTTCAATGTTTAATATAAGAAGTGTTTTGGTTCTTTTTTTTAGAAATTTGGTGATGTTTTTGTGACTTAGAAATATGCCATAAGAACTTAACTCTTGTTTATATCAATTAGTCTATGGGAAAACTGGTTTTGATAAGTGTCATTAGCTTAAAGTAGCAGTTTCAAAGAACCTATTGACGATGTTCAGTTAGGACTTACTGTGTGTAGTTGACTATGTAATTCTGATTTCAAAGGGGAAGTCAGGTCTGAAATTTGGAATTTAGTAGTCATCAGCATATAGATGAAATTTTAATCCATGAAATTACCTAAAAAGATAAACAGAGCCATGGCACATAAACAAATGTATGCAGAAGCCCTAATAAGATAGAGGGGAGAAGGGGAATCCAGGATGGAGCTCTGTGCTCTCAACTCTAAAGGATTGTGGATAAAAAGAAAAGTCAGAGAAGGAGTCTGAGGAGCACAGATCTGAGCGATAGAGAGATGCAAGGTGAAATGGAAGGAGAATATGATTTCATGGTAGTCAAAAAAAGTATTTCGAGAAGACGCAAGGGATTGTATTGGTTAAATTCGAATACTATATAGCAAGTTACCAAAAGACCTTATAGAAATAACAAAAAAGAAAAAACATTAAAAATGGGACGATACTAAATATTTTGAACTTTTCAAGATATATCTACCAATAAACATCCTAAAGTCCATAGTAAAATAAGCATTCAACCACATTTTATTGCTTATCTGAATTGTTGATTCTATTGCAAATTTTTAATATATAAAAGGAGCCCCTACATTAATTTATAAATTAGCATCTTGACTATGATTCAGATTCTGCATGTCCATATCCATGAAATAAAGCATAATTAACACTAGTATTAGATTCATAATCTGCATCTTGGTGAATGACTGTATTGCTTCAATAGAACCTTACTGAAATTTCAGCATAACCACAAATATAAATGGAAAAAAAATTAACATTCAGTAATCTCTCAATAATCTTTCTACTAAGGGGAAAATTTTGTTCCTGAATACATTTATCCATTTAGTTATATTGATTAAAAGAACATCTGAGACAGTCCATTAAGTCTCTATACTATATCAATTATAGAATATAATTTACTTCTTTAATTTTTATGTATTTCCTCTTTCTCCCAATAGTTGAAAGGATTCTCATGGCAGGGACTAGGTTAACCTAATTACCCAAAACATAGCTTATGGAAAAGAGTAGAAGCTTAATACATACTTGGTGAACAAACAAATGAATGAGCAGGGAGTAGCACAAAAGTATGATAGAGGGAATACAAAAATTGCCTCCTTTCTAGAGTTCTAATATTGGCAAACAAAATATTTTTCAAAGACGGGCAGAAAAGTAGATCTCTCTCTCTCTCATTCTCTCTCTCTTGTGCGTGTGTATGTGTTGGTGTGTGTGTGCACACATGTGCATTAGAAATTTTCAAGAAACAAGGAAGAAAATGTGAACATAATAAATTATTTAACTGGAAACTGACAAAATAATCACAGGCACAAATGGAAAATCTCCCCAATAGAGTACTAGATTGTTATTTCAAAGATAGAAAAAGGACAGTACTTCGTAGAAGTGATCATATGCAACCATTGATAGGAAAAAAATATGCAGAATTTATGATAAGAAATTTATGATAAGAATTTATGATTAGGCAAAGATGCCAAATATAAGTTATTTTAATGAACATTTTTAAAGACCAATACATTAAAACACTGCCTATTTATAAGTAGACAAGTCAGCATAATAGTCATTCTATTTCTGGGACAATTCATTGAGTTTACTGTGAAGCTGATATAGAGAGAAGGCCACTAGACAGTTAGAATGAACACACACACAGATCCTGATTCATTCACTCATTAGGAAACATGTTTAATAAGCTATAGGGTTTGAAATGATATTTACCATGCGAAATTGTTCTAGAGATCAAATAAGATCACTTATATGAAAGCACTCCATAAGTCATGAATATTGAAATGTGGTAGTGTTGTGTACCAAATAAAATGATTTTATTTCTGCATTTTGTTTCTATTTATTACTATTTCTTTACTAAGATATTTCTGATATATTGACTGATTTGTTTTACTCTCAAACAGAAATGGCCATTTGAATATCAACATGTATCCAAATACTAAAATGTCATTGTCACTGGCATTGTTTAACTAACATCAAGATTAGACAAAAATTTTGGATTATGTGAAAATGAATGTGTAGGATACGAGAAATATACTGAACCTCTTGAAATCAGCACATTAGTTATTTAGTTATTATTTACTTGTGCAGAATTTTATAGGAAAGTTTGCTTGTGTCTGTATGTGACGGATAGTGTATATTTGAAGGAAAAAGAAATGAATGACAGAAATAAATCTCTAATGTAAAATTAGATTTATTTCCTTTGCTATTTAAATAGATATGTATAAGATTTTTAGATAATTTATACCGTTATTTTATGCTTAGTCACACTATTTTAATATAATACTTTTTCTTGAATTATCTGAAAGGCCAAGATTAGTTCATGATTATGTACGTTTGTTTCTATCATGCTTCTTCTACAGTTCATTGCTGATTTTAAAAAATTTACTCAGCCATAAGAAGAGATGAAATACTGATATCTGTGACAACATGGATGGACCTTGAAATAATCATACTAAGCAAAATAAGCCAGAAGGAAAAAGTTGAAAATCACATGATATCATTTATATGTGGGATATAAACCTAAAAGCAACAAATGAACAGGACAAACAGAAACTCATGGACATGTACAATGGACTAGTGGTTACCAGAGGGTAGGAGGGGAGGGGGGAGATAGACGGAGGAAGGGAATTTAAATCATTTCTTCAATTAAAAAAAAAATTAGACTAACAGTTTGCAGCACACTGTTGTATAATTTTAAAAAGTTATTTCTGTCTCCTGTTAAAATTAACACGTAATCAACTTAGCAGAAACCATCTATAGTTACTGAGATATCCTCTTCTGGCATTAGAAACTGGAATTATCTGCACTTTGTTTTTATGACAACCTCTCTCAAAATATACTGCACATAGCTAAAAGATTTTGTATTTGTTTCTTCATGCATTAAACACTTTTAACACTGTTAGAGATTCAAAAATATATTTTATTCAATGTAGAAAAAAATCTAAAATTTAATCATTCATTATGTTATCACACAAAAAATCTCAACTTCTTTAATAAAGATCAGGTTACTTGTAGAGGCTTGTGGTAAAGTTCATTATTGTTCTAAGATAAATGCATTACTAAATGAGGTCAGCTGAGTAAATTCTTAAAAATGCAATATTTAACTTAACAAGATAAACTTTTCAACTAATTTACATAAGATATTTAGGTTTATTTTACCTCTTTCTCATCTATATCTTAAAGCAGTTGTCCAAGGACTCCTATTTGGCAATATCTGGATAGGCAGGCATATATTTAGTAGTAAATAACTATATATTTTTTTAAATTAGTAAATAATTCTAATTTTGACCAATTCACACTATTCTTGTCAATTAGAGAATAGCTCAAACATATTTATTAAGCTTCCATTATATGTTGGAATAGATGCTGCAGAGAATTGAACACGTTTCCCATTTAGAAAAAAAAAAAAGTGCAGCTCGCTGTCAGCGTTCATTTAACATCATGCATGGGGATGCTACGTTTTCTAGGATTTGACATTTTTAACGATGGAACTACTAAAAACAGAATGCCACAAATAGAATTACGTCATTTGTTTCCAAAGACTATCGACATACTAGAGCGATGGGAAAATAATAATAATAAAGGCAAGATACTTCATGACAGACTTTAAATAAATGCTGCAGCGGCAAGTGCCACCAGCAAGTATTCTCAGGGCAAAAGGGAAAGGGTTATTATTGCATACGACATATCGGAGGATGGCTTTAAAAGTAAGCAAAATTATTATCAGGTAATGTAAACTTAATCCCAAATTAGAATAAAAATAATAATTTCAATATAAGTCCATGGATTTACATTAGGGATGAGATGTTCCCAGAACTGTAATCTGAGACCATAAGAGAGTGGAAAGAAGGTGTAAGGAATTCCAAACCAAGAGTAAGGATATAACATTGATGCAGGAATTCACAAGATGTCTTTGGAAAGCTGTGAGTACAACGATCCAATTACAACGCAGAATTCATGGTTGGAAAGATGAGAGGAAATATTAGTCAGAAACATTGTTAAACGATGAATTTCAAACTAAGATTTTATCGTGTACAGTCTTTTTTGAAAGGGTTTTCTAAATGTCTTCATTCAACAATATATTTTTTAATCAGTGGAAGCTATTAAACTTAATTTTTTTTTAATCTGTGAAAAAATCAATAGTACTACAAAAGTTTAAAAATAAACACACTGTCTGTTTTTCAATAAATCTTTCCTTTAAATTTTTCAATTGTGCTTAGGTATGCATTTCCAACTATGTACAGGATAAAAGTTGCATAGGTTTTTAACACATCCAGTAACTGGGTCAGGAAGCTTTTAAATGTTGACAAAAGCTTGCTGCATATTCCTGCTTATTTCAAAGAGCTTTGCAAATCATTAATTTCTTAACTCAAAGTTAAAGACAGCTGGCTGATCAACAATATCCTAATATCCTGACCCAAAAGCTAATCCTGTTATTAACAATCTCAAGGCAAAAGGTAGATAGAAAATTTCCACTTCTATTTCCAGTTAATATTCTATTTCAATTACAATACCATTTTTTTAGTTTAAAAAAAATCAAATCTGTCAGCGAAGCCAAATATATGGCACATTTTATGATTAAATCAAAACTGTGATATCAAAATTCAATAAGAAGATATTAAAACTGCAGGAGTCAGTTATTTTGACTCACTCTTGGGTTCTTAAAAAATGTTCCCAGATTGAAAAGGGCGAAAAAGAAAAATTACTCACATGATCAGTGAGTTAAAAGAAAGAAAGAAAGATGACTGGCTGACTATAGCTTAAATCATTGTATAAGGTTTAAGGAATAGTACTATTAGGTGAATGTGAAAGCACAAATCAAATGATATTTAAATCTTTTTACATTTTATGAAAGAACAAACTATAATGACAGCATCAATGGGGAGTCTGGATGTTTAGATAATTGATGCATCTTGTGAGTCATTCAAAGATATCAGAAACATTAAAAGAATTACTACTGATGGGAATTTTCATCTGTTAAAAATTCTACCAAAGAGGTCTGTCCAGTAGCTTGATAGAATTTTTTTAAGTCAATACCTATTGTGAATGTCTTCATTAATGTCAGTATCCAGAAGTAACTCACTATCTCTTTTCTTTAAATTTGATTGAAAAATTAGCTGGGAGGAAAAAGTTGATTTTATTATAAATTAGAATATTTTATACTTACATATATGGCCACCATATTAGAGATATTTGGAAATTGGATTTATATAGGATGTTTTTTCACTTGTAATGAAAGTGTATAACTGTATACCTGTGCATATCATTTATACAGGCATGTCTAATTTTTAATGGAAGTCAGCTAGTCATTAAGCTGAAAAGAGTTTTTCTATTTCCCCCCAATGTCCCATATCCATTTCCATTTTTCTTCTTTCAGAGGGGAAATTATTGCTGTCTATTTTTCTCTTTATACATAATACCTCATTTTCTAAGTCTAACTGAAAGGGAAACTATAACACATTTCCCAGTACCCTCTCTTGAGAATGTTCTTAAAGGTAGGATATTCCTTTAATCACCTGTGATTTTTGTCAGTTTTAAGACAGACGAATTGTACCAGTATAGAGGTTGAGTTCTGTTGGTGTATAGAGGCTGCCCTGAAATTGACAAAATTGTTGCCTCTAACACCAGAAGGGAAGAGTTTGTCAATTGCAGATCGAATTATGCACTTACCTTTTCCTGGCATTGATAGAACCTCTGAGGAAAAGGATGCACATAATATTGAGTTGACATCCCATATTTGTAATAAAAATATAATATTTGATATATATTTATCATAAAGATCATATTAGCTTTACACTTACTATTTATCTGGACCTTCAGAACAATCTCAGTGAGTAAATAAAGACATGGATTATGATCCATATTTTATGGACAAGGAGCTGAGGCTGCAGCAGATTAAATGGCTGTCCAAATTCAAACAGTTATTAAATGGCACATCTAGGATTTCAATTCTGGAGTTCTGACACTAAAGTTCATGTTCTTTTAGTAGCCAACTCAGTCACTCTTATTTTTAAATTATGAATGTAGTGGAAATCTCTTTGTTGACCATAGTAGCAACAGCAACATAAAGAGCCAAAAAGGAAGAGAAACTGTGATCTAAAGATTAACCAAAGTTTAAATGCATGACAAAGGATCCAGAATCCAAACAGCGCTCTATTCATATGGAGAAATTACAAATTATTCAGAGACACAATATTAATATTAAAAGCAACACTTTTCATTTGTATAGGATTTTGTATATTTTAAAGCATTTTACATACACTATCCCCTTTATATTGCATATAGGAACAACATGCTAGTTAAATAATTTTTTTAAATGGAAAACTACTACAACTAAAAAAATTGAAAATCTGAGAACTGGGAGATTATACTATCCTGAAGAGAAACAGTATTGACCATTCTATACATAAATTATCTTGCATAAATCCTTACTTGTCAGCTTAGCAGCAGGGGACATCCTCTTTGACAGTGTATGCACATTAGTAACATATTTTAGGTCTTTCCTGATTTTCAAAGGAGGCATTTACTGAGCTTAAGAAATTAGGATTTAACCAAAAGTGCCTACTAGCTTTCTGCTTTTTTCTTGAAAACTAGTGAATGATTTGGATTGGCCAAGAGGAGGTATATTAATATCTGATAAGAAATGAAAAGTATTGACTGTAGTTCAAATTGTATCATACCTGAATAATGTCATGTGCTAGGTATCTGAAGAATCCAGAAGGAGAAATAATTACAGGTTATTCTTAGGAAATTATGAACTTCCCATCCTCAATTTGTAAGCTTTAACTTAAAATATTTCAAAGTATGTTACTAACAAAAGAATCACTTTTAGCCCATCTTGGGTTTAAAATGAAGGTATTTTTCGCACTCAGGAGAACTCTAATTTGATCAAGTAACAAATACTGGGCACTAAACGACTATAGTATTGAGTAAGTATAACAAGAAATATATTTTTGTACTTTAAAAATATAGATCAATATTGATATATGTCATGTAAGACATTTATGAGAGTATATTCATTACATCCATGATTAGTTCAAAAACTTTATATTATTTATGAGTTTTAACAAAGACCCTGGTTTATTTTACACTCATTCATCTGGGTTTATTTTGTGAACACTATGGGCCAATCACTATGCCAAATCCTGGAGACCATACACATGAAGAAATCACTAATGGTTTCTTAAGGGTGTAAACAAATTGTAAGACATCATGTAATAAGTGGAAACTCATGGTGAACACAGGTGAAAGGCATACAGGTAAAACAAATAATAATTAATACTCTTCGCATACTCATTTATCACTCAATCATTTGATTCATTTATTATTTAAAATATAATTTATGAGTCTACAGCCATGCTACCCTGAACAAGCCCAGTCCCGTCTGATCTTGGAAGCTAAGCAGGGTCGGGCCTGGTTAGTACTTGGATGGGAGACCACCTAGGAAAGTGCTGTAGGAGTAAAAAAAATAAAAGAATAAGGGATTGTAAATGGACAAGGTCCTTGCAATCTGTGAGTTCCACCAAGGGTTGCCTCGCCTAAAAAAATAAATAAATAAAAATAAAAAAATATATATAATTTATGAGCAAAATAATTATAATAGTATTAAAGAAAGTTTAGAAAGTAGAGCAATGAAAAAAACTCAAAAACTATTTTGTCATCTTACTTATTTTTTTCCCAGTCCTTTACAATACATGCATTTTATTGTGACCTACATTTTTATTTACTGCTTCATAAGCATTTTCATAATTTTATGATAAGCTTTAAATAACCACATAATATTTCATTCAGTGGGCAGATATATCATAACCATAGCATAATGCAATTGCCATGATCTTTCAAATTTCATAGACCTGGGTTTATATTCAGATAATTGCTTTGCCACTTCACTACTATGTTTTTTTATCTACAAAATGGGAATAACAGTATATTTCTTCAGGCTTTCCAAACATCAGAGATTATTTATTTATGAAGAACCTATCGCAGATGCTGAAATTCAGTAGAGAACTAAGAAATGGCAGCTATTGCTTATTATTCCCTGAATGCTGGTAAATATTTTAGATAATTATTCCTTTATTCAGGTCCACCTACAACTTTGCCAACCACTCATAATGATTCCTGAGCTTCTTATTTTTAATTATAAAATAATTACTCTTTTTATGGTAATTATCTTGGCAAAAAAGAAAGCTTATTCAAGAACCCATAAATGAAGGACAAGAGTACTGTAGCTATACTTGAAATTAAACATTTCCCTCTGACTAGTTGACCATTACATAAGAAGAAATACATTCTATCTTCTATAAAAATATCAAATGAAATACTATTTTTCAAAGTATTCTAAAAATTTAAATGTGTACACAAATGTTAACTAATACTACCAATTAATTAGGGGATTTTTCTTCACTGATTGGTTGTGGCTCAAACTTTGAGCCAATCTCTCCATGTTTGAAAAAAAAGTGGAAAATTCCTTTTGTTTTATCAGTTTATTCCTTCCCAAATATTTTCATATTAGGATATATAATTTCTTCTGGAGGTCATGTATCATTATAACTGAGTTCATATCATTGTAACTGAATCCATATCATTGTAACCTTTAAATATTTTATTTTGGAGTTGATTTATGTGAAATAACATAAAAAAACTTCATGAAGACCCTAAGGCGGGACAAGACACAAAGAACTACTACTTTAAATGCTGACACTTTGTTATCATTTGCTGCTGTAAATTTACTGTCCCATTCAAATAAAAATGCACTTCTCTGTGCTTAGAGAAGGAAAAAAAATGCAAGTTTACATCATTCTCTATTGGCAGAGTGCTTTAATAATGAAAGTTCTTTCCCCTCATGAAACTTTAGGGGGAAAAAGTTTATGAAGGACTTAGTGAAATGCAGTCAAGTGAGGAAAATACTTTCAGGCATATAGTTTTGAAACATACTTCTTAATCTTGGTCAAATTTTATTCATTATGTTATTTCCAACTTGAAAATCAACACATCCCAATGATTTCCAGAATTCAAGTTGGGAGATGGACAGAATAGGTAAAGGTTAAAAGTCAGCGTGATAATCTCAGGCGATTGTGGACCCAGGCACTGTCCTTTTCAGGCATGTTTTGAAGGCCAACCAACCACTAGACTACTGTCTTCTCTTTATAAATAATTTCCACAGGCTATGGAGGAAGGCTGGCTGTGGCTTTCAGCTTCATTATGGTTACCTGAGAGCATTCTCGGGTCCTGCTTCTGCATAAGTAGCCTATGCCTCTGTGGGAAACCCTAGTGATCTCAGGCAGGGGTGGCAAGGGCAGGCAGCATGAGGGTTCTCTTGCCTGGAAACCTCACTCTCGTGCACTTCTCATGCAATCGATCATGAAGGAAAGGTCAACAGACAGCTTTCAAACAACTGATTCACTTAACTACTGACATTGATCTGGGCCAGAGAAGTGAAGTTGGGGGAAGATAAAGGGAGGAGCACAGTCATCAATCACAGGAAACCTAAACACCTTTAAGTCTTGTACAGAGACTGAACACCTTCCAATGAGTCCCCCGCCTCAGTCACAGGCACTTGACAAAGCCTTTAAGGTAAGTCTGCACTGACCTCTAGTTAGAAGTTGGTGGTATGTGTGTTCACATACAGAAGGTGGAGGCACTGGGGAGGAAAAAACAGGAGTGAAAAGACAGTCGTTCACTGCGATAACAAGACAAGACAGCACAGTGTTTCAAAAAGGTTAACTGGCTACATCCTAGGCCATTAACTGCAGACCTGGATTTTAGAAAACAGAAGGTACACATGGATGAATCCCTCCATCCTTCAAATACTTAATACATCTTTTGTGTAACTCAGTAGCTGAAGCATGCTAAAGGTAGTATGCAAAGCTAGTTACCAAAAAAGACAATATAAATAATATAGACTTGGGAGGTCCATTTTGTTTTTAGAGCAGCCAATCCTTTAACACCTAGTTCACAGAAGTGCTGCTATATATTCTTTTTAATAGAAAATGCATTTAATTTCTATTTTGCTTTAATTCTTAGCACCTCATCATGACACAAAGAATATTAATGAAAGGCTCTCTAGGTTCAAAGGAGTTATGAGCTCATACAAGCCCTATCCTACTCATTAAGTTTCCTCCCAGACAATAGATTTCATGAGGATGGGGACCATAAGTGTTTTGCTCACCATTAGCCCTACTGCTAGTAGTATAACTCGCTCATTTTAAATCCTAAATAAATAAACTAGTTAATGAATAGACGAGTTCTCAAGAAACTGTGCACATCACAGTCGCATTAATATGTTTTTCCCCAAACTTTCTATACTTATTTCATCAGTCATGTTTCTATGAGTTACTTTTGATTTACCATAGAAATAATAAAATGAGTACCCTTGATTCAAGGTTCCTCAGCTGGATAAACAACTTGCTTTTATTTTGATTAAGGAGAGCCATTACATGTTTTTCCTCAAGCTATTAGTCTGCTAGGAACATGCTGTAATTTATAAGTCCTATCAAAACTTTTCCTTTAATGAAATGAATAGGAAATTAATGCAGTCAGGCAGAAAGCTCTTTTAGCTAATAGTTTTTAGCAGTTTCTTCTTTGAAATGCTAGAGAGCAATTTTAATTTACTGGTCATTTAAGGAGGGAAAATTCAGTCCAATTGATATCACCTTGATTGGGTTGATGTGCATGTGTGGTGTAATCTTTCCCTTAGGCAAGCCACGTGTTAGAAACATAAAAAATAAATGCTCCGCCTTTCTAACATTAACAGCTATTGTAAATAGTCCTACATGACCATTAGCAAATAAATTCCTAGACTAACACTATTTCCTTGTATTAATAAATATTTGTAGAATTTAGATAATTGGGGTTAGAGATAAAACACTGTACTTGTGGGCATTGAAAGAGATGTGATTCTAATTGTGCCTTGACACAGAGGTACAAACTAATGTACTTATTTTATTTGTTAGAAAGTGCTTTGTGTTTGAAATGCTAAAATAGACAAGAGTACAATTAGACTACTTTTTAAAGATATATATGCAGCTACTCCACTGTTCTATGTGTTTTTTTTTTATAAAAAGAACTAGCTAGAGGCATATTTCACTGGCTGAGAAATCTGAGAACCAAACCATATTGCTCAGGGCTTTATTGTCAACAACTAGTATCAATCATTCTATAAATATGGTATTTATATACAATTTTACTATTTAAGAAAATTTGAAAAGAGTTTGCTTCCTAAGAAAGTTAACCATCCCTATTTGTTATATATTTTTGTTACTAATTTGTTTAATGAACACTTTCATAGCCAAAGGTCATTTCTAGCATATCAAATATTACTATCATTACATGTTAAAGAGTGTAGAAATCTCAATCACTGTTGTTAAATTAATAAATCCTTGGACTCTTGTTAACATATAGCTGAAATAAAATAATTTTGAAATGATAAAGCTTTACAAAAGATTCTTTTGTCTCGTAATTCATTTTGAGGGTTCAGCTTTGAGGCAGTTTTCAATTTCACATCTGATACCACCTTTGAAAATATTCTCACAGTGATGAATGACCTTTTCCATGTAAAACAACTTTTGAAATATGTGTGTATTTACAAAAGCTTCTTCCCTCTTACGTTGGAAATGTTTATTTCTTGATTGGAAGCCTATGTTGATGCAGAAACAGATAAATGCTACTGTAAAGAGAAAGGAGATTTATTTTCTCTCAATTTATAAGAAATGTCAAGTAAATATTATAAATGAATCTTACACTTATGTTGACAAATCAGGCTGCTTACAAGTGGCGTTTTTTTTAAATTAAAAAAAAGTGGTTCATTAGTTTGAAGAATACTTATATTTTAAATTTCTTAACATGGTAATGTATTAATACTTAATCACTAGTTTTGGCAGAAGTTAATGAGCATTTGTACTTGATCTTTTACTAATGAACATATTATTTCTCTTAGTTTGGTTGGTTATTTCATTACAATGGGTTGATTCAGCCCTGATCACCTGTTAAATCTTTGTATTAGAAACTTTGTTAGAAATGTAACAAAAATAATTCTCACATAAACATTTTTTTTGACTTATACATAATTACAAATAGTTACATGACATAATTACAGAACAGTTATATGACAATGCCTGACGTTCAGCATAGGCTTGACAACCTGTAGACAGCATTCAGTGTATGTCGGTCACCATTTTTACCATTATTAACAATGGAAATAGATGTTTTCATTGTATGAAATGCTTAATAAAATTACTCCCTACCATAACTCGCTCTGAGGGCAAAGCATAAATTCGAGTCCAGGTTATTTTAAAGATTATAGTGGTATAAAATATTACTAGAATCTTTAAAATTTCTGTCCTGCCAATACTCTCACACAAGTCCTATCCCAGATTTTTCAAATAATGTTATCTTGGATTCTGACTAGCTCTACATTCCCTCTTTCTTCATAAAAAAATTCTTTTGACTTTTATTAATATTCCTAAAATGTACTCCACATCTTAACTTCTTATTGAGGAAAAAAGTTTAATTCTTATGTCTTCCATTATCTTCAAATGTGTAATTATTGTACAATATATCTAACTTTTCTCTTTCTTAACATTAATAGGTTGGCATTCATTTTGATTCTTATTGTAATTTACTGTCTATTAGAGTCATCATTTGATCTAATTCATCTCCTAATGCAATAAATTCATTTTCTTTTTCTAATATTGTTTGGCTGCCATCAGGACACAGACTTTCTGAAAGTTATTGAAGAATGGAAGCCAAATGAAATAAAACCCAGTAAATTTATTAAGAGGCACTAAAATAATACAATAGCAGCCATATTATTTATGTATTTTATTTCTGTTCTTTTTACTTTCAGAATGCACAAAACCATCTAACTAATGCTTTAAAAAAGCATGAAACAGCATGGCTCCCCTCTCTACTCCTCTAAATTCTTTATTGTCAGACATTTAGCACTGCTTCTGTTTTCTCCCACTTCATTTTGCTTGTACTCACTAGAAATTTTGCATGAGTATTCTCAATGTAACAAAGCAACTTCAGTTTTAGAGACTTATGCATTTTCTTCTCTTTCACCTGGGTCCTTAATTATCACTCCACATCAACCTAAGAGGAACTTCAAATTAATGTCATTAATCAATCATCACTACCTAATATCACTAAGAATTCTGAAAATTTATTTCCTACAGTTTTCACAACGTATGGGTTTATCTTAACCCCATTCACCAAATACAGTAAAGAAGAGTTCTATTCTTGAAGTTACACTGACATTTCCTATGAAATAATGAACATTCAATGGATGGTAATAGAAGATAGCACTTCCTGGTGCTCATATTCCAAAAAATGTTTTCCATTTTTCTCTGCGTTTATGCGCTAGGGTGTCTTCCCCTTTCTTACTGCAAACAGCATTCTCCTCTGAACAAATTTACCCACCACTCAATTCTAAATATTACAAAATAAACTGAAAACTTTTAGCATTTCTTTAACCTCCTGTCTTCATATCCCCAGTTGTCTATTTTAGGCACCTATCATTTCCTTTTGACACCAAGTCTGTGGCAAATATATAAAAGAACATATACATTTGTTACATGAATCACATCTTTGTGAGCCTAACTTAATAACACTCTTAAAACAGAATAAATTGTAATCATAACATAGTATTAAATAATTTAGAAAATATTTCATTACTGATTTCATCTATTATTTAAAGGTAAGTAGATTTCTAAAAATTGGAGAAAAACACACAAACATAGTAACGAAATTGAGCTGTGGTTTCAAAAAAGAATAGGGAGTGAAAATTAACCCTCATGCCAAAATCAAATTAGTAGCTCTTTAAAAAATGTTTTTTGCAAAGATGTTATACATGCATATATGTGTGAATCACTTACTAATATCTTAGCCTTATAATGTCATACATTACAGTTTAAATTTGGGGTGGTTTGTTTTATAATTTTTATCATCCTTTCTTATATTATTTAATTTGATTTTATTAGAATTACTCTGTATAAAAAAATTCTATATTTGTTAATTGTTTAAATTCAATCATTTTAAAACTCAGAGGCTTAGCTTATTTATCCAAATATTCTCGATATTCTTAAAAAACAAAAATAACAATGCTAGATATGGCAGGGAATCAAAGAGAAAAGTCAACAGATATTCACTTCTTAATTTCAAAATTTTGTTTCCTGCTTCAATTAGTCCATTATCAAAATTTGATTTTAATTATTCAACAACAGAGAACAATTTATTAATGAAGAACAGTAGCAAATGAACAACTTAAGGCCCCAAAGTGCTACCACCCTGGTACAGGTCAATAGAACTAGGCAAACAAGAGGCCAATTCAAGAGTTCCTGCCCAATTTCCTTCCACAGCCAGGTCTTTATGAGCAAGCAGTCATGGAAAAGATCCTAGAAAAATAAACTGTGGAAACATTTCAGCAACTTAATTGAGATTTTGCAAGGCTCTCAAAGCCTGCATTGTTGTAGCCCACTCTCATCAAAGACCATGATTCAGCTTTAGAAATGGTGCTATTCAAACCTTGCCATACTAGCCATATATCTTAGGAATTTACTTCCTAATTATGCACTATGCCTTATAAACACTTTTTTTGTTCTGTCATTGGGTGACATAGTATTTTAAGCAAGTAAAGCAAATTGGTTTGATCATCATTACGAAAAGTTCTTCCTCAACACATGTCAGATTCAGGTTATAGGAGTACATTGCATTTCTGTTCTAGAAAGTTTAATGATCTCCAAATGAATTCATCTTTTACTATGCTACTGGGGGAAAATATTGTGTCTGTTTTACTTTATATCTTCAAGTGAAACCACTGCCTTTCAATTTGAAATACAGGAGATGTTGAAAGGCAATACCATAGTTTCTGCAAGAAGTGAGAAACTATGTCTTCTGGAAAGAGGAAGCATTAAGGTAACAACTTTAATTTTATCTCTGTCTCTGAGGAAAACCAAGAGCAGATTCATTTCAAGGGTGACGAGTAACTCTAAAGTGCTTTTTTTCTTGGGACTGCTACCAGAAGACTAGGATATGTGCTGACTTGTGTCCTTCCTCTTAATATCTGGCAAAAAGAATGAAAATATGTTTCATTATTTACTTCATTAAATTTTTTATTTTCATTATAAATTCATCTTAATTTTAACAAGTGGATAAACTTATTGTTATGACTTTCCCAAAAAATGCAGACAAAGTAGACAAGATTCTGTTATATAAAAATAATAAAAAATAACTTAGAGGTAAAATAGCTGGTTGCAGGATATTCAACTCTGGGACAATAAGTTTAGAGCAAGAATACTATGAAAATATTTGTATTTAGGGTGTAGTTTTTATCTGCTTTAGATGAGTAATTATCATAAATTACTACACTTGACTGATGCCCAACAGTACAGCACATTCTAGTCAAAATGTGTCATGAAACCACCCACATTGTACGGTGGATGTTGCCCCTAGGTGATAGTGATGTTAAGCATAATACTCAGTAGTGATTTATCCTGTCATTTAAACATTTTAAAGTTGCTATTTTGAATGGTCTTCAATATAACCATATATTACGTGTTTCTTTTTTATTTATTTTTTTTAGAAAAACAGCATGTTGAGTAAGGCTAACTGCTACAGAGGGAAAGAAGACCTAGCAAAATGGCTATGTAGTTGGTCTAGGCAGATGGTAAATTTGAGAAAAATTAATCAGAAATATCAGCAATCTGTTTTTTTTAATAGCTGTACTGTATAAATAAGAAGAATGAAGTAGAATAAAATGTTTGTGT
>NW_011888806.1:2753564-2758043 GCF_000151845.1 Pteropus vampyrus | reverse complement strand
GTTAATGGCCCAGATTAAGAAATAGTATTTGCCAATATGACTTCTCTGGTCCAGCCAAGGGTGAACTAATGAAGCATACTTTGAAATTATGTTTTTATTCTTGCTGTGATTCATGATGTTTCTCTCTTCGCTTAATATGTTTCCCTTTCTCTCCACCTTTACCATGCTATTAATTGTTCAGTGCATCACTCAAGTCTTGTTTGTTCCTAAAGAAAGTGGACCAGATCGACATTTCTTGTGGCCTAAAGTTTCTAAAAAAAAGAGTTCCTCAAACTTGGACAAAACTGTATGTTATAATCCATTTCAGATATTAACAATGCACATTAATTAATATTTAATGGACTCTGAGAAGTCCTACAGTAAATAACTTTTTTTCAACATAGTGTCCCAAAATTTACTTGAAGATGAATTTTTTTTTCCTTCTGGAATCTATTAGAACTCTTGACATGAATATTCCAGAGTCAGGAATAGAACTGAAAATCTTTTAATTTTTAAACTGTTATATTCACAATACCTCATTATAATTCTAAACTTCAAAAATGAATTTAAGTAAATCCTGGAGAACTGAGAATGTGAGAAACTTAATTTTCAATCTAGTAAAAGGTTCAACACATGCTACCACTGAAAAAACAACAGTAAAAAATATTTAATAATGTCTAATTAAGTCTACTCTTGACTTATGTAACTATATCAATTAAAAACTTTGAAATCCCAAAGAAAGATTATTCAAAAGCTTTTTTTAGCAACCATAAACATATCTACCCACATTTTTCAGTGTAATTATTATGTCCTATCTGGTGACAGCTAGTCAAAGAAGTATAATCCGATGTTAATTGAAGTTTTGTTTTAAGCTTTCTTATCCACAGATTAATTTCTTACAGACTCTTAGTCTACAATTCTATGCTCTTTAGCACATATTTCAACCTTTGACTCCTAATTTCTAGGCCTTATATTGTAGCTAGAAAAATTTCTTCTTTATTTCTATTATATAAACTATACACTGAAGCAAAGAAAGGAAAGGAGATGATGAAATATCAGAAACAAATTAGAGGTAAAGATTTAATAAAAATTTGCAGACTGACATACAGTCTTTCAAATAACTGATTTAACTACTGCTGCTTAGTAAAAATGTATGGACCCCATTATTAATTCAATTTAAAAAATCATGCAGACTAAAGACAATTATTAGACAATTGGATTGTTGTTAAGAGAAAACACATTCTTTAAAGTTTATATTTTTATGAATTTCCATTTAATTTTATTCTCATTAGAGTGTTATCTTGATGTTAGACTATCAAGTCATTTTTATCCATATCATTATTTGCATAATAGTAACCAAACATGAACAATAGAACTAATATAAAAAACGCAGTAAATATTAATCAGTTACCATTGTCTAAATTGTCAGTAGTTTTCTAAGTAGCTATAATCAGAATATTCCAAAAAAAGAGTGAGTTTGCGTTAAATGTCTACAATTACAATAGTCTGTTAGATACATTTTGTTTTCTACCTGTGAAATACTTGATTCTCACAAGACAAGACATGATATCTTTATCTATCTATCTATCTATCTATCTATCTATCTATCTATCTATATCTTTATCTATATTTTATTTAAAGCATAACAAACTGAGAGTACACCTAAAATATAATAATATCAGGTTTAAGGTACCAGAGTCCTACTTAAAACATCTGCATCTTTCTAAAGGGAAAAGTCCTTTTATATTTCTGTTTCCCAAATTTTCCCTGAGATGTTTCACTGAAAAATTGTTAATGTGGACAAAAGAAAACTTTATTAGACATATATTATTAAAAATGAAAATGCTCCTACTATCCACTTAGAAATACTTTATATTATCAAATAAAAGTTTTCTTTTAAAAGGTGGGTTAAAGTTTTATTTTTCCATTTCATTAAAACAGACCACTAGAGGGCAAGCAACACTCTGATCTGTTATATGTGAATGGATATAGGTCCTTAAAGTGACGAGTTATTCCTCATGTTCATTGTTTCCTTCATTCTCTCATTTAAAAACTATTCTTCAGTGCTTACTGTATGCTAGAAACTGAGAATCCAGAATTAAAGCAATCAAATATAGCTCTCTCTATCCTTGGGTCTCTCTTTCTGTATATACACATATGTGTGTGTGTGTGTGTATATATATATATATATATATATATATATATATATATATATATATATATATTTCAAAAATGGTTTTAATACATTCCTTCAGTATTTTTTTATCTCTCCATAATTTCTTTAAATTTTTATCATAATACAGTGTGCTATAGCAAAATCAGATATTCAGACTTTATCTGACAAGTTGTAGTAAAGAATATGGACATCTCCAACACTGTAAATCAAAGAGCAGCTTTTGGTATCAAACATATTAATAAATAAAATCTATAGCTCATAGGATGTTCTGCAATCCTATCCAAAATTGCCTCAGCATTTTCCTAACTCTGTTTGTCCTTTCTTTTATTAGGTGGCCCAACATTGATATACAAAGAGAAAAGTGGCTGAGCTGTTGTCAGAGACAAAGTCTTCTTCAGGTCCCCATTAGCCAGTGCCCTGAGAAACGGGTGGAATGATTTCATAACTTCTGTTGACCATTAAAGGACACTGATACCCTGGGGATATTGATTCAGAAAGGCAGAAAGAATAGCTGGGAAGCTCTTTTAGTGATAGAGAAGTTAATGATTTTATGATTCACCCAAGAGGAACTCCTTGCATCCTTTGATAATTGCAAGGCAGATAGTGTCTTTCCTGACTCATCAAATTAGCAGAAGCGAAGAGGTCCATGGTAGAAGCCAAATACCACAAAGGAGAGTCTAGCAATACTCACATGTTTAATTACGTTTGTATGTGTATGTTTTTTCCAACAAGAGATTGCTTTTAATCACAGGTTCAAAGTGTTTTCTAACCTCCACACTTTTATGGCACGCTAGATATTCCAAATATGCACTGCCAAATGACTAAGGAAAATGGAAGCTGCCTCTCTTCCACATGCCAAAAAAAAGTCACACATAACTACTGTTGTGTTAAATGTTCAACTTAATTAAATTACAGGGAGTGGGGGTGGGAGGGGGGTGGGAGAAGCCCAAGATACAGAAACTGATAGAGAAATTTTTAACCATCAGGCAACAATCTACATCTATTTCACTAGTGGTCTTTTTGCTTAATATTTTTTATACTGATCATTCCATCAGAAGATATCTGCAGAGCTTCTATTCAGGCTCCATGGTTACAGCTGTAACCAGATCTGCTCTCACATCTATAGTCTACAGACAGACACTGCACTGCCCCTGCTAGATGCACAAGATAAAATGCTGATTAAAAATCCTTCCCTTTGAAAGTGTTCCTCTTGCATTTGGGAGAAAGTCATAGGGATTCAGAACCATACAATGAGAAAATTGATAAAAACGGAATTATATGCCAATGACTATGGAAGCAAATAGGTGGAAGCTTTCTTCTAAGGAACTAGAGGTGGTGTGGGGCAGGGTAACAACCTGGACGTAGTCTGGAAGAAGATGTGAAAGGAAGAAGATTGCTTTGTCAATGATCCTGTTTTGGAAGAAATTTGAAGGATGAGTGAAGAATATTTGTTAGACAAAGAGGAAATAGCATTGCCAGGTGCTGGGCACCAAATGGTCGAAGAACATGGCAATACAAGTGGAATTTGGAAACAAAAATGGGACTGGAAAAGGAGGCAGGAGGCAAGACCAGAATGTGAAGGGCCTAGCATGTCCCCATGCTTATAGGGGTTTTTGACTTCATTTAGTTGGTGATAAGAGACCATTTAAAGATTTTAGGCAGGGAGACAAACTTGAATTTGATGAGGGAACACATGAAAAATATGAAAAAAAAATAAAAATTATGTAAAAAAAATCATTACTTTTGCATTTCACAGACACACACACACACACACATACACACACACACACACACACGTGCTAAAAAAAACACCTGATGAAGTTATGAAGAATGGGTTGCAGTCAGGAAGTTTTTCCTATGCTCGTAGATCAAGATATTGGAAAAGAAATTGGATAAAGTATTTTCAACCAACCATTTCTCATTCACAGCTAGCAACTGTCTAATTCTCTTCCCTAAGAACAGTGCAGTAAGGGAAACAGCATGGTTTTAAGAGTTCAGGTATAAAATAAAACAAAGAGAAAACCTCACCTCTCATGCTCAAAATCCTTGAGCATTCAAGTCATCCCAGGGAATAAACTTTCATATAAATGACTGAACTATTTAACTACATTTAAATTGATATCTGTTTACATATAACAATAAAAACTTCTAAATTTTACCTTTTCTCACATTTCAATAGGGTTCAATGATTTGCCACCTGAAATTATATTTGTTTTGTTAATGACTATGATAAATTAGGTTTTCAACTTTTTCATGATAGGTTTATGAAAACATGCTCAGATATTTGCAGCTACTACTTAAAAGTAATTTTTGTTATTAAAAAA
>NW_011888806.1:2708933-2753514 GCF_000151845.1 Pteropus vampyrus | reverse complement strand
TTTTGACTTCATTTAGTTGGTGATAAGAGACCATTTAAAGATTTTAGGCAGGGAGACAAACTTGAATTTGATGAGGGAACACATGAAAAATATGAAAAAAAAATAAAAATTATGTAAAAAAAATCATTACTTTTGCATTTCACAGACACACACACACACACACATACACACACACACACACACACGTGCTAAAAAAAACACCTGATGAAGTTATGAAGAATGGGTTGCAGTCAGGAAGTTTTTCCTATGCTCGTAGATCAAGATATTGGAAAAGAAATTGGATAAAGTATTTTCAACCAACCATTTCTCATTCACAGCTAGCAACTGTCTAATTCTCTTCCCTAAGAACAGTGCAGTAAGGGAAACAGCATGGTTTTAAGAGTTCAGGTATAAAATAAAACAAAGAGAAAACCTCACCTCTCATGCTCAAAATCCTTGAGCATTCAAGTCATCCCAGGGAATAAACTTTCATATAAATGACCGAACTATTTAACTACATTTAAATTGATATCTGTTTACATATAACAATAAAAACTTCTAAATTTTACCTTTTCTCACATTTCAATAGGGTTCAATGATTTGCCACCTGAAATTATATTTGTTTTGTTAATGACTATGATAAATTAGGTTTTCAACTTTTTCATGATAGGTTTATGAAAACATGCTCAGATATTTGCAGCTACTACTTAAAAGTAATTTTTGTTATTAAAAAAATAGATTAAGTGGTAAGAAATTAAAACAAAAAATCAATTTTTCAGGTAATAAAAATTATTTCTCAGAGGCGTTGACCCAGTCAATATTTTGAAGGACATAAAAATCCTTGATAAATTAATTAACGTACCTTATAGATGCTGTGTGTATATGTACTTTATCCCCTGGCAAAGGTGTCTCTCTGGGGAAAAAAATATTATTTTCTTGATAGAGGTTAGCAAGACACTCCAAGTGGTTTGACAAACTTAGTTCTTGTCATGGCGCTAAATATGTAAATCACACTGAATGACTGAGGCTAAAAGCAAAGTGACAGTTGACTGTGACAGCCATTAACCATGGATAACATCCCAGCATGTAACACAATTATATGGCGGGAAGCAACTAATGTGGGCTGCCCTGGTGGGAGAAGGGCGAGAATATTGAATTTTCCTTTGTAATCTATTTACATCTCGAAACGGGGGCATTAGTCAGATTAAGGTTCAGAATGCCAGGTGCACATAGCCCGGTGTGCTAAGTGGTGCCATTCATAACGTGATAAGAAGGTAATGGTTAGGGAAACAAATACATTACGACCTCACCGTGTCAGGGGGCAATTCTGTCTCATAAACTTCCCTTTCTGTTACACCATCTCAGGGTATAGACTGAAACCTTTTAGACATTTCTAGATTTGCCAGCATTATTAAGTATCAGCTCTACTTTTCCTTTTCTCTCATAAGTAGATAAATTGCGTTGAATTTTAACAGTCATTTATATTAATTTCCTCCTGAAGTTCAAGCTTAATATATGTTATCAAGACCCATGAACCAAACAATATTAAAATGTACATCTCCTCAATTATTCTATTTCTATAGCTGAATATATTAGATCACACCAAATTTAAGAGAAAAGCAGGCGATATGAAGTGGAAGGTCTTAAAGTGACAGCTTTGGAATAGCTCTAAAAATCCCTTTTGAGTATTCTGGGAGTTGGAAAATTCAAACCTAATGTTTTTCTTGGCTCCTGTATTAAGAACCATCATGACAAACCTCTTGACTTGTTTCTCGCTGTTTCTCAAAGCAGCTTTCTTATAGTAACCAGTGTGCCAGTCTCCATACCACGTTCCTCATTTTTCCCTGGCCTCTTTCATCAGAAGATATTTATATAAGTAATGATTCAAAAATTATAGATAGCATATAATAACTCATGATAAAACCTGTTATAGATAAATTTGATTAGCTAAGGAGTACCTCAACTAACAAAATATGAATTTATATCTAAATGCTTATATGCAGTTTGCGTATCTCAATTAAGAGAATAGAAAACTTTAAGCTCTGAATTAATACAAACTTAAAATAAATCTAGACACTTAAAAAAAAGTGTGTGACCTTAGTATGCTTTGACTAATTTATAAAACTTTATAGTTTATTGGCCCTTGCAGTGGACTAGATTCTCTTTATGCTGGTTTAATTCTTATGAGTCTTCTAGGGGTCAAATAACCTCCTCTGAGAAGCCTTCCTTGGCAAGCTTTACAAGTTATATATTTCTATAATTTACTGTACTTTTCCTTTAAGACACATCACTATTGTAATTAGATAATTATCTACATCACTCTTCACCGTTTATCTCTTACACTAGGCTGTGTGTTCCATGGTGGCAGGAACTACACAGCCATTTTATTGACACTGAATCTTTAAATACAAGAAGCTGCCTGGAAAATAATGAGGATTCAATAAACATCTATCGCATGAATAAATAAATATATGAATAGTAATTTATTCCTTGATAGTTTCCCAATTTAATAATATAGTATCTTAAATGTTTTTAATTTCTTGTTTCTGAAATAAGCAATTCTTACACATAGCTGTATGGCTCTAACAACTTCTTGAGGCACTCCTTCAGTTTGCATACAAAGACTACAAGATTATTTACAGTATATAGATGACAAGAAAGAAGTCAGTTGCTTTATATAAGTAACACGAAAAACTAACAATGATTCAAAAATAGCATCAAGAATATCTCACTTCTTATGCAATATACTTTTTGTTAGTATATATGCAATTAATTTACTAATTCTAATCCAATTCCTACTTATAGTACATTCATAAAACATACTGTTTTTCGCATAAGTCTTCTCAATAAATTATCACAAGGGTCTTATGGTAAGGTGTTATTGTTGCTATTTTATCAATGGACAAACTGAGGCTCAGAAAGGATCCTGCCCAAACTTAAACAGATGGTAGGTGTTACTGACAGAATATAATCTGTACAACTTTCTATTCTGAATGAAATCCCAATGACAGAATTCTAAGTGTATTCCATAGCCTACCCCTTAAAATAAGGTATTTGTCTTAGTATCTTAGGTTTTCCCTTAGTGAGACAAAGTTTTATTTCGCAAAATAAATTGGATAATTAAAAGCATCTAAATTTTTTCTTTATGACAGAGAAAAAAATAAATGTTAAGCATGAATAATGCAGTTAAGTAGCTATAATCATCTACTATGCTATGCATAGCCAATAGTCAACAGATGTGCAACATAGATCTGAGGGAAAAACATCTAACACGTCTAACAGGATTTTTTTTTTTTTTAAATAATGCACCTTAAAATAAAAGTCAAGTTTTTCTCAAAATAAGCAATTTCAGCAATTCTTACTTTGGGGTATACATTTTCCTATTTTAGAGCTATACAGTGGCTTTAGCCAAGTTAAACTTGGCAGTCTAAACAGTGTATATAGATGTTGCAAAATTTTTATAAACATTAACCAAACAATCTCTAAATGATGTGGTGTTGTGTATGTATATTTATTAACTCAAGAAGTACATTTATGTATGCACATAATAAATTTTATATTACAACTTGTAAAATGTGCCTACATAGGACAACTCAAGTAAAAAATTAAGTAACTATAACTATACATGCTTTTGGTCTGGATCAACCATGCAGAAAAAACTTCATTATTTTTTTTCTGGACACTATAATAGTAATGTATACATCTATTTTCAATTCTAATCCTTAAAAATTCAGTTATAGTCAATCATTTTATTTAAATTAAAATAAAATGTAATTAAAATTTGGCATATTTGATACTTGACTAAAATATGGTTTCTTGAATTGACCCCAAAATATTGTTCCTCACAGAGAATACTTGAATGTGAATTCTAAACTGGAGGTTCTAAATGTTAAGCAAATGAAGACGATATTCTCTGGGATAGAATATTCCATGGTCTGGAAAATCCTTCATTTATTCAAGCAAAGCACCAAGTATACAATGAAGAGTAAAAACACACACGGTTCCCAGTTTTAGTGAAACTGCTAGAAGTTGGGCCAACTTTTCAGATTATGAATATCGAATGCCTTCTTTTCCAAGATTTTTTGTTGGTAGGCAGTGCAAGTTTGGGGACGGGTGTGTGTGAACACCTGGTGGTGATCAGCTTCCCTGTTCAGAGTGAGCACATGACCCTTTGGAATGGAAAAAATGATGGATTTGCAAATCCCCCACTGCTCCCAAAGCCTTCCCAAGTGCTGCCTCTAAGGCCACTGCTCTTGTAATCAAAGTAACATGCTCATCAGCCTGGATAATCATTGTTATATCAATGTCTGCATCTGCTGTTTATCATCCTGAGGAGCCAAGCAACAGAAGGCTTCATTTCAACCACACATTTAAAAATCTCTCCTTGGAATGACGCTTCCTGCATGCCGTAAAGGACCTACGATGAGTACCAACTTAGTTGTTTTCCATGGCACCTACACATGGAGAGCACTGTGAAAGGAGAAATGAAGTCCCCAGTGTAGAATTTTCTGAAAGATTAAGTAATGAAAGAATGTGAGAAGGGAAATAATGTGCTCACGGCTCAGTCCCTCATTAACCCCTTTTCTCTTCCACAAACTGGAGTATAACACCCATTTCCCTTTACTCAAAGACTAATTCTGAAGGTTAATTGTAATCACATACAGACATTACTTTATAAATTATAAAGCTAGACATAAACAACAACTAATAATGATAAAAATATTAAAGTGTTGTTCAAATGTAAGATACTATTCATTAAATCTAATTCAGAAAAATCCTTGCTTCCTCCAAATATACTTCTTGCTTCTTTGAAAGTTGTACCTTCTTTGTTTTGTCGTTCATTCATGTTTAAGTCTATGAATTAGGGGGTTTCTAAGTCCCAGTGACCTTATGATGGAGTCACACTTACTACAAATAAATATATGACTACCTGAGCTAGGGTGTTTAGCACACATAATAAAAAGGATAAGGAGTGTTTCAGCTACATCATAAACACGCACATATACACACACAACTAAAAATTGAAACAATGCAGAAACTTGTAACAAAACAAAAAAGGATAATCATTGTAAAATTCTCCTAAAAATAACATGACAAAGACAATAACACAATAACACAAAGTTACACTATCCCAGGCTGGGATTATGCTATTTCTATCCCTGCACCGGAAAAAAAAATATTTTATGGCCACAAAAAGTTGGAATTGTGGCACAATATTTTAAAAAGGAAAACCATTAAGAAGAGACATCTGGTCATTCGGGCATAATCACATTTTTGTTACACAGAGAAAATACATTCTTCCTGAGAATGTTTCGTTGATTACATACTCTGCATTTTAGCATTGTTTCTAAACATACTGTAAATTATGTTAAGTAACTCATTGAGTCTCTGATTTAGCTTTCTTTTTTTACTCAAGCAGAAAGATAATGTTTGCTCTAAAAAGAATAAACCAGTAGACAAATCACATTTATAAACTCCGCAAGTGACACGAGTGACGTTAAAACATCTGGGACATGTTAGAGACTGCATTAACTCTAATCATGGATCACATGATGGCGGAATTTTTTTTCTTTAATGAGGAGAAAAGATGAGATAGTGAATGTGTTACTCAACATAACCCTGAAGTTCTTGTCCAAGAACTGATAAAGCACTAGAGAGAAGGCCTTGCCTTTCCAGCTTTCCAGAACTCAGGCCATGCAATCTCCTTTATGTTTGGCCTGTGTGTCACTGGTGACAGTGTATGAAAAAAACAAAGCCCTTTTTCTCACTCCCAATAAATCACATGCTATCCAGCACCCAATATTTACATTGAACAAGAAGAGGATCCTTGTCCCCCTTCTTCTAGCAACACTCCATTTATCTGTTAATTCATTAACCTAAAGGAGAGGTCGCTACAGACAAGACTCCATATACAATGATAAGCTTTAAATCCTGTGAACTATAACATGTATGATAAAACCTGATTTTAAAATTATGCTATAAAATATAGTTAAAACATTTTTAATATTGACTTTAAATATACATATTTATAGAGAAAACTGTATAAAGATATAAATGTATAAAGATATACAAATATGGAGAAAGGACCAGGAAATTAACTACAAAAACTGTATAAAGATATACAAATATGGAGAAAGGACCAGGAAATTAACTACAACTATAGTAGCTATAACCTTAGAAGAGCTTCGTCCTTTGCAATATACAGAAGAATGATCATTTCACTTTTAAAAGTGCCTTTCAGCCATAAGTCTTTAAGGATTATCTTTTTTTTATTTCATTTATAGAAAGCAATCAAATAATATCTATTTTGTGTTTGGTGAATGAACTCAAAGAATAATTAAGTAAAATATGAGCATCATTTTAATGAAGAGGTTGCTTTCCTAAAATACGCCCGTATTAAAAAAAAATGTAATTTCTTTAAAGGGAAGCATAGCTCAAGCTCCTGTCAGAAATACAATTTAATTTTTAAAAATATATTTGCAACACCCACAAAATATACTGACTTGGGTGTCTTAGTATTAGAGAATTAGAGATATAAGTTTGCAGTATTATTTTCAAAAGGATCTTTTTTGAAATTCATTTTGAAGTTGAAAGAGAGAGCAACAGTTCCTATTTTCTAAGGATCACACTTTCAGAAATGTTGCTTTAAGGTTTAATCAATATTTGGGAAATGTTGCTTCAGGACACAGAGAGACGGGAGTTAAAGAGAATTTTATAATGATACTAGGTACATTGTTAAGCTGCAAGCTTTAAGGGAAAAAAAATTCTAGGAGAGTGGTAATTGACACTTGAACCCACTCAGAAGTGGGACTGGGTACATGGCTTTAGAGCAGGCCAGCATGGGTTTGAATCCCCCAGAGAAGTAAGAAGCCATTTGGAGAGAGAAACCAGAGATCTTCCTTCAGGCCATTACTTCACCCTATCATTCCAGAATGATTAAATGGTTTCCCCCCTTTATAGACCATAAAATAAACTTAAGATTATTTCATCACTACCATCACTATTACTTACATCCACTGACTGAAAACATAGCTTCACTTACTAATTTAGAAAACTTCCACAGAAAAGCATATATAAACTCTCTCACTCTGTCTCTGTCTGTCTGTCTGTCTGTCTGTCTCTCTCTCTCTCTCAGATTTTCCTCCAAGTGCTGACTGAGGCAACATTTTAACTAGAACTCACTGGAGTAAAATACAGTCAACCTACCTGCCTAACTGCCTTACAGCAAACACTTTCCAATGTCATGCAAGGGATGGAATTAATTGAGGGGCATCCATTAAATGTTATAATTGTCCAGAATGCATAAGGGAACAGAAAGAGAAGGCTTTTTATCAACTTTCTATTTCTTCCACTGTCTGCCCTACTTACCCTCAAATCTAAATTGCAAACATAGCTGAAGATATTTTTGTCTTGAGTAGCTGCAAATACCTGTATCTTTAATAGAAATGATTTATAAAGAGCTTTTGGAACATGCCGACTTCATAATGAAGAAGCTCTACTCCCATAGGAGTCATTAACTCAGACATCACCAGTGCCCGAACCACTGGGAATCACACAAAACTGTGCTATGAGCAATGCTAAGACAGATTCTTAGCCTTTCAGATCAGATGAAGTATACAGGGATCTCTATCAACCCCCAAAACATTAGGATGGATGAAGAAACTGAGGCTTCAAAAAGGTTAAATGACTTTCTGATAGTCACAGAGCTTGTTGGGTCTCTAGCTACCCAACTTAGAATGAGATCTCTACATCTCTTTACAGATCACACGACTTCCACAGAAAATGAAATACATTCGTAGGCGTATCGATGTTTTGCCATGACAGTTCTAATTATTCCAATTAATGTAAGAGAAAAAGATGGAAATTATCTGAAGTAAGATTTAAACCTAAGTCTAATAACATTCCAGATTTATACTTTTCATTTTTTATGATTGATTGACTCATTGTATTTAGTCAAGTTATATTAGTTATTCTAATAAACTCTAAAATCCAGAATGGTGAAAACATGATAGACGTTTATACCTGAACTCTGATATAAATACTTTGATCTCTAGAGATATTTATTATCTCTTTGGATTAATGACTAAAAATAGAACAGCATGAAATATATCTTGAGTCATCAAGGAAGCTGCTTTAAAAAAAACTATTTTTTTCAGAAAAAAATTTAAAGTATATGCTCCTTTTTCATAATTTGGGTACATTCTGCTACTTTGTGGCCTTATAAAGCAATGAATGATTCTTCCCTCTGTCTCGGCGCCTAGCTGAAACATCCATGGAGGAAATGTGAGAAAGGTATTTTGATCTATATAAATTTCCCAAAATATCTGATTAAAAATGTGGACTCTAGAAAGGAATAATCATATATTTTTTAAAGTTTCTATCCATTTTTATATATCACAGAATGCCAGGAAAAACAAAATGACTAATTACGGAAAACTAAACACAATTTTCTATTTAATTTTATCATTCAAATTGGTCTTGGCATGGTGAATGAGAAAACTGGCAGTTACAAATTATGTAATTCAACTTAATGAATAAAAAACTGAAAATAAATGTCAAAAATGTGCATTTTTTTCTAAGGAAAAAATGTGCAGATTTCTGTCAATAATTTATTTCCATGTTAATTACTATTATATACTAAATTATATTTAATTTTCCTAGATTTTCTATAAATATGTCCCTGACTGAATAGCTGCCTGTGAAAAACGATATTATTTAAACATTTTATAAGGGTACACTCATACATTTGATTTCTGGATATTAAATTATATGTAAAACAATGTTTGGAAAATAACCTTTCCATAGAAGAATTAAAAACAAACAAAAAACCTCATTTGTTCAAATACTGGTACCCTACAAATGTCCAGGGGCTTTAAATAATCAATTTTTAAAGTGTAATGTTAATATTTTTTTTAAATAAAAACAGGCAAGGATGGATGAAAGTCGTTCCGAAAGAAGGTATGAGAGAGAGTGAGAGCATCCACATGTGTATATGAAAGAGGAGAGGGAAGGGGAAACTCTGAGAGGGAGGGAGGAAGGGAGGATGAGATAGACAGTGAGGGTAGAAAGAAGGGGAAAACAGAAGAGGAGTAGAGAAAGAGAGATTTTATTAAAATTCTAACAATTTCATCTTTATGAAGAAGTTATTATCATGAATAACCTATAAAAATGGACTAATTTTTTTTAAGCCCATGGAGAAAAAAAGTATCTCACATTTTCAATTTGGTTTTTAGAGTTCAGAGTTGAGCACACACCTCCAAAATCACTGTGGATTTTGTTATCTCCATTAACCTTCAATACCAAGGGTTATTGCAGTCCCCAGCAGAATTTTTAGTCACTACAGTATTTTAATCTTACCCTTTGTTTTCTTTTTCTCCTAATAGTGAATTTGCATCTATATCAGAGACTCCTGAGAAGAATTGCCTATAAGTATTTCAAGCCATATATTATCAGAATTGTTCTATTAAAAGACTCCAAAGTCTTCTATAGGTTCTGGTTTTTAGCACCACCAGGGAGCAGAGCAAAAAACAAAAAATTAAGGGGTCCCTCACCTGTAGGCACATTTTCTAGTAAATTACAATGTATTTCAACAGCATAAGTATTCTGGTACCAAATGCGCATCCCACAGTTTGGTTCCCAGATTTAGGAAACCTATTTGGAAAGGCAGCTCCTGGTTCAGCCAAAGGCAATTCTTTGAAGAAAGGGGCAGCTGTGATCTTTCAGCTGCCAACATCACAGCAGCTGGGGGGTGTGTGCACTGGGCCAGTAAAGGAGATCAGAACAGGGAACCAACAGCATCCACCGTAGTCTTATTCCTTAGAGATTGCCCATCACCTCTCTTTTGATATAACTGACCATCTCTGCATGCAGCAAAAACCAACATTAGGGCAGATGAAAAGTTATGACTTGTTGGAATGAATATGTCTGTGCAATTGATTGGGGTATATCTTGTGAAAGAATGCATGGCTATATTGGAGAGAGATAGAAAGGGGAGGGAGAGGGAGAGAAAAGGAGAGAAAGAGAGAGGAATAATAAAAATATTAGAAATTAATTAAAAAAATAATTATAGTAGTTTTGCTAAACTGATAATGATGCAGTTATGCTACTGTATTCAAAGTTGAAAGAACAAGATAATTAATAACAAAATAATTTAAACAATTACAGCTAAAATGATGTGCAATAAAAGATCAAATGTAAACTTAGAGTCAATTAGAGTTCCAACTGACGAATACACAATAAACCAAATTGAAACAATGTTACCTCTAGGAATAAATGTCACAAACATCAACACCCTAACAAGGTCTTTAAAAGCCTTAATTTCATCTCTATTAAAGGCATACAAATAATTTATTGATTTTTTTTCCAGAAGAAAAATGAGAAGAAATATATGTCCAACTAGATAGCAGCCAACTAAACAGTTAGAAATTTATTACATCAGAGATGTGATATACATTCCAGAAATTATCATGGTCCATGCTTAAAATAATTATTAGTTACATGCCTGGCTCGTTCACCATGCCGAATACCCTGCTGTATGCAACGTTACCCTTCATCTTCGGGGCACACAATGCTTTTTACATTGTAGTAATTCAATACATGTTTGAAAAGCTGAATAGAATTAACTTTGGAAAACTGTACAGATTCACCAGCTTTATCTAATTCAATCCAGTGATGGCTGAACCATAAGGGAGGCTGAAGAGTGTGAGGGTAAGATTAAAAACTGCAAATCAGACAAATGTAGGCTTCAATTCTAGCCCTGCATTTAGCTGTTGGACTTTGGCAAATTTCTCCAAACTGGCAAAGCCTTGGTTTTCTCATCTTCGATACTTCTCTGGGGTTGTTGAGAGGATTAGAAGAGATAATGCATAAATGGCACCTGCATGTTTTAAGCAACAGGACCTGTTATTATTGCTGCTGCCGCTGCTGTTAGGGAGAAACATGCACTGAAACGGAGGTCACAATTTGGCAGGCAGCTGGCACATATCCGCCTGCATGCAAGTTTTCTACGGTCTGCCCAATCTGAGAAATTACAAATAAAAATTAAGGCTTCCAGCTTTCCTTGACAAACTGGAAACTGTCACCATATTGGGCCCACAGTCCTGCAGTGAGAACCTGGAGCTTTCCATGTCAGGCGGGTTTGCAATAGTGCCTAGAAATATCTGTTGTCCTCAGCTCGGCCCAGTTACTCATGTGACCTCAGTGGTCCCAGGAGGCACTGGAGCTTGTGACCCCAGGGTTTGCCAAGGAAGAATAAGACTCAGAGGCATGAAATATAAATCTTCATGGGGGCAGTTGAAGACACAGTGCTGTGTGGTAGAAAGCAGCTGGAACCGGGAGCTAGGGGACAGGAATTGTCGCCCCAGTTCTACATTAACACTTATGTGAGCTTTGGGCTCTATGGGGGTCTGTTTCCTCATCTGTAAAATATATGTCCTGGGTAAGGCAAGTTTCTGAACACAAGGCAAGTCAGTTCCCCATCTGGGTTTCAGCTTCTCAAGTGTTCTTTTTAAAAATGATGCCAAATTAGTGGGTCACTGAAGCCTAGCTGAATTAGAGAAAGCCCTCCCTCCACATGCCCCTGTCAAAAAAAGAAACACTGCACACAGAGTTGATGGAATACATTTGGAAGCTCAAATGCCAAAAAGAAGTATAATATACATAATAGTAGCAATTTTGAGAATGCTCTCCCCTGTGTTGCTGGCCTTATGCATTAGTTCTAACTGAATAAATATAACTAATTGTTTCCCCAACTTTATTCTTTTTTGCTAAAATATCAATGAATGCTCAATCAAGTATTCTTGATCTGCTTTATAATTAGATCTGCTTTATAATTCTTCTTGGGCAAAATTCCAACCCTATCCTCTTATAACTTTGCAGAACTACATTTTGAAACTTGAGGACTACGGATATCCAATCATTTATTCTTTTTGCATCTTTCGTTCAAGAAATTTTTAATAAAACAACTTTTATAAATTCCACAAGATAAAAAAATGTAAAATACATGTAACTCAAAATGTATCACCAAAATTCTCATCCAAGATAAGTACTTTTAAAAAAATAACATTATGAAAAAAATTGAAAAAAATAATAACCTTATATAATTCTCATATCAATGGTTAAGACTATTTCTAAAAACAAAAACATATATAGCAAATAGATCTTGCCTATGCCCAAGACACTTGTTTGGAAATACTCTTTTTTTCAGGCCAACGATTCATTTTGGTCCTTTCAATTGAATTTATATATGCTTTGAAATAGAAATCAACTAAGACAAGTAAACCAACTTATAGAAGGTTACTGTCAAGGTTTTCTGTTTTGTGTTCTGCTGTTGAGTAGCTATGGAGCTGTCCCAAATCAACATGTTGATAGTCTCCCATAGCAGATGGCCGTTTGGTGACAATCCCCAGTAGTATAATGACAACTAACAAAAATGAAAGATAAAGGAGCACAACGAACCATGGCACAATACATTTTAGTTCTTTAAAACAAATATTAATTTCTACTACATTAAAAAGTAATCTGTTACTGGAAGCAAACTGTTTTATTTCCCACAACACATTTAATAAATTCATATAGGCTTCAAGAAGAGTGAAAGTGCACAAATGAAGCACACTCTGTTATTTGACATGGGCAAGAAAGTAACTTCTGGTAAAATTAAGGAATAAAATTATTAGGAAAAAATTAAGGAATAAAATTAAAAGGAATAAAATTATTCCTTTTAACTTCATGAAAGAGAAATAACATTTAAAAAACATGAAATAAAGTAAATTTAATTCTAAAACCACTATAAATATAAACTAACTTTTCCCCTAGTGATTTAGAAGGTATTGCAGGATTTTTCAGTCAGACTCCTGGTACGACGATTATTCACCCCATTTACTCAGGACAATCTCAGTTTATGCTTGTTGTCCAGGAATAATTCTTAATAGCTTTCTTTCCCTTTCACTCACAAAAATGACCTAATTTAGGCAATAATTATGTGGTTCCCTACCTCGGGGTCACTATAATGCATCTAGTTTTCTATTCAACACACTGTGGAGGGACAGACATGTAGGTTCAATGATAAGATTATACCTGATTGAAAAAAATGTTTTAAAAGTTTACCATACAAAATATAAATATACTTCTACACAAATTTTACTTAAGATATACTTAAATTTAGATTATTAAGTAATGAAAACATTTTTAAATGAATGATCAGACATAGATTAAAATAATATTATAACAAATGCCTTACAGTATCTATGAAGTTTTACATTTGTGTCTTAAAATCAAAATTAAAGCCTATTTAAATAATCACCACAAAAGAACATTATTCCAAACAATGTATAATGAATTAACTCAAGTTAAACACAAAGTTGACTATAGGCCCTAAATGGATCTTTTGCTTTCCAAAGTTGAAATAATATTCCCACAAGTCAATTGTGCTCTGTGTTGAGGTCTCTAAAGCTACCCATGTAGATTGGAAATGATCCTAATGTAATTATATTAACAACATTATAAACTAATAACAAAAATGCAAAAGAATAATTATTTGTATTAATTCCCTCTTGAATAAAAGTAGCTGAGAGTTCATTTTTTGAAAAGGAAATATAGGACCAAAGAAACAAAAATAGAAACCAAAACAAGTCTTTATTGCAGGCACGATATCGTAGCTTCTTAGGATAGTTTCTAGGCAAGTGACAATATTAAAAATCAATATAAAAACTCTACCAATAAATTCAAATAAAATAAATCAAATGACAAAAATTGACTCAACTCAACTCAAGCAATGTGGTCAATTTTAATTTTAAATATTTTGATAACTAATGATAAAACACACATTAATATACAAAATAGATCAGTATTTTCCAAATTTTACAGTACCTAGGACTTTTCATATTTTGTCCTACCTTTGACATTGTTTTATACTATTTAATAAATTATATTTATTGAGAAATAATAGATAACTCACTTTTAATCACAAACATATATATACATAAGTTTCAGAATTATTCCTAGAAATCAGTCATATATATATGCAAAATATATATATGTATGTGTATATATATATATATATATATATATATATATATATATATATATATATATGTGACTGACTGAAAATTAGGGTTTCTTAATAATGTTAAATTAAAGAAACATTTTTTAGTCCAGATTCTTATTTGGTAAGCTGTGCAACCTTAACATTTTTGAAAATTAGAAGAGCTCTCAGCCTCTGTATCTTCATGGTCTTCAAGTTGGCGTTCTATAGAGATATCAATATCAATATATATTTCTATGCATATACATTTAACATAGTAAAACATTCCTAATTGCTTTTACAATTATTATTTTCATATATTTTAGAAAAAATAAATTTTCTATTTTCATAGACATGATTAGTGGGTCAAATGAGAAAAAAAGCATTTATTAAGAATTTTGAAGACTTCATTTGAGAGAAAGTAGGGTGATTTTCTTATTAATCTAAAATAAAAATTTCTTTATTTGTATGTTTTTATCCTATCACTTTAAAAACTTTTAATAAGATCCAACCACACTCATGGCTGTGACACTATACTGCAAAATCACTTTACACTTTTTCCCATATTTTTCCCACATTTTTATTTTCACATTTCTAAAACTGGAAAAAATACCAGAGCTTCAGAAATATTCATTGGCATCCCACATTACTGTTTACTCTAGCAATAATTTTAGTTTCTCCAAATGACAAAAGCATAAGACAAAATTTTTCAATCTTTATGAAAGGGAGAACTGAGGAGTAAGAACATTACAACTCTAAAAATTATTACACTATCAAATTTAATATTAATATCTATCAACGGTCTATCTAAAATTTATCTATATTTTCAAACATTTGTGAAAGATGTTAGGCAAAACACATATTTTAAATTTAAAATCTAAGTTTCAGAATTATTCCTAGAAATCCCTCTGGCCCCTTCGATTTAAAATTACCTGAACAATTTTAGTTAATTATATTAGTTTCTACAATTGACTTTGAAGTAGTTCTACAGATTGCTTATGCTTAGCTTTACCCACTTTCCCACCCATGGAGATTCATGCAACAGGTCCCCCTCCCCTTCATATAGCCTTTAGGGAGAAAGGGAAATATCTAACGTAGCAATCCTCTACCTTCAAGTACTGACGTCATTTTATAAACATCAGGGCACCAAGGAGACCATTACTCAATTTCAAACAAGTTTTAAAACATGTAAAACTATATTTAAAGGGAGACAACAAACCTGTACAACTTGACAAACTCAAACTGTTGCTCAGAGATGCGGTAATGTCTGGGCTAAAGCAGCTTAGCTACAGCGTATGTAATAAAACAGCTAAATTTGGATTGGAGACTCCTTTTGCACGTCTACAGTGTAATGTAGCCCTGGAAGAGCAAAGGCGAAGAGCGACTCAAGAAAGCAGAGACCAGGTCTCTGTAACTCTTCACTTCAAGGCAAAGACAAGAGCCGTTAATTGGAGAACGCCAGAGGGAAGACTTGCTCTTAAAATTAAAAGGGGAAGAAAATGGGAAGAAGTGAAGAGAGAATAGAATCTTGCACAGCTATAACAAAACATTCCCGGTGGGCTTTTAGTTAAGTGAGAACAGTATTTTATTCCTTTCTCAAAATTGGCTAAAAGTTTATCCCAGCCCAAAGCTCTAGCACCAAATCACAATTCTCTTCTTATTTCTTTCAAAATATTTTTATTTATTCTTATGTCAATTTGCCATTTTGTAGTTTTATATATTTTGTCTGCAATATTTCATCTTCTTAACAAGATTTTAAGTTTCTTAAAGACAGGTACCATATGTTATACTATTCTATCTCTATCTCTGTGGGATATAGCATTTGATACTATACTGAATTTTTTTATCAATAAAAAGTTAAACTGAACTGTGGTTTGAGAGAATATACTTCATGTCAAAATTGTTAGAAATACATTCTAACTTTCACATCTACCAGTTCTAATCACATCTTTGCCTTCCATGTAAATCTTAAATTTTGCTAATGAGAATGCAGGCAACTGCTTTGGTGCTTTGTTCACCTATATAAACCATGAGCCCTATGTCAGGCTTGATTTAATTTATTTGACACTGAAGAAAAAGAACTCCAAATAACTCAAAATGTGCTGATAAATTACAAATCATAAAAATATGATTTCCCTTCTTCTAATCCATCTGTTTTTGGATAATTCTTGAGAATCTCTCTTTCATATATGGTGTCCACTTTGAATAAGGACTGAAACCCTCTACAACTTACATATATATTTGTAGATGGAGTTATCTTAGGCATAATGCATCAAGTGTGACTTAAATGTTTTCATTTAGCTACAGAGATCTTTCTCTTTGCATTTTTGAGGCTGGTCTGTCCTGGTAAATTTCCAAAAATAAATAAATAAATAAATAAATCTTATGTCTTTCTTTTAGCAGGGCAATATCATGACATATAACTACTGTGGGAGCTCAAGGCATTTCTGGCAGGAGCAATGAATGACTGATTTCTTTACTTGTTTTCATAATGATAAATATATGGTTAGCAGTAGGCAGGAAACAAATATTCCCAAAAATACATGCTAAGCACATCAGAGAATGAATGGGGTCATACAGATATGTCGTGACTTCTCTCTCCATTAGAAGGTGTTCTGTTCCATGAGGTTCATTCACTCCCACAACATAAAAACAGCCAAAGTGTATGCTTATTTGGAAAAGAGAAAAAAGAATCTCCATTTAAAAATATAAAAAACTGCCCAGGCAATTACATTTTGTTGAGTTTATTTAGTGTGTCTATGTCTCATATCATAATTTTCTGTAAGTTAACATAAACCACAGCCTTTGGTGTATAGTTTAAGATGAAAGAAAAATATTGAAATAATAGTGCACTATCAAAACACCTTAGCTAAGTGCATTTTTTAAAGGGGAGCTGGCATAATAAATCCACATTTAATGTTTCTTTTACAACTTGATTACAAGTTTTTATTGTATATACTTTATTGTGTAGATCGTTATTCTTCCTCGGTATCACTTAGAAAAAATGATATTTGATTTCTTTTAGAAAAAGATGAAAATTGAAAAACGTTATCACCGAAGGGTAAAATGTTGTGCAACGACTGACAAATATCTAACAATATACAGTAAACTAGTAAAATTTAAAATATGTATGAGAATTTTGGGTTCCATTAAATACAGAGCTTGTTCTATTTTTATTCTTCGCCTTAAAAGTTACAATGGAGAATATTGTTAATTTATGTAATTGATATAAAAAATTTGGTTGTATGCGATTATGAAATCGATGATTTGGTGTCCTATGAAGCCATGCAAATTCATTTTAGAGAAGAAACTAATTTTTATTCATTCAATTTATTCATGAGACACCTATTAAAGATCAAACCATTTGTTTACATAATAAATAAGCCTCTTAATAACTAGAAATTATCTAATCATCCCTTTTCTGGAAACGGAGTTCCACCTTTATGTTCTGATAATATTTAGGCATGTGGAGGACAAGGTTAATTTACACAAAAGGAATTTATTACATTTTCTTTTGTTTCCAAAGAAATAATTTTGGAAAGTATTTGAAAATACTTTTCAATACTGCTCTGAAGCCAGTTTTCATTTTGATGTCTTTTGGTCTAAACTGACTGTCTTGAAGTCTTCCCTAAAAGTAATACTTGCCTCTTTAAACATCCCTGTGGCATTCCATTATGGGCACCTGCTGCTCATAATTACAGGTCTGTCTCCTAACCACTTCCTCTGCTTTATGTCAAGGCAAGATTCAGGCTGCTTGATTATAAACAACTACCAGTTAAAACCAATGCATAATTCTCTGCAGTAATTATTCAGGGCAAGTTGGGTCTGTGTTTACTGAAGTCTTAACAAAAAGAAGCAGTTACTTGTTATAATTTCCTCTTTGCTGGCAGTGTAGCATAATCCATAACATATTTTGGTCACCTTAAAAGTGCCTACAAGAATACCTGATTCAATAATACTTTATAATGATATATTTCACTATACTATTTCCTAGTCTAAAAAACTAAAATATCCTGCACAAAGATAATAGGTTGTGGTCTTAGCAAAAATACTTTCAGACAATGGTCAATGTAGGAAAACAACTGAGTTTAATACATACTACAAAACAGATTTATTGTCCTTGACTCTGGGTCACTCTGCTCCCACTGTCACAAACTGCTTCCCAAGACCTTATATTCATACTATCATACTGCTACAGTCCAAATGTTTGTTTCCCTCAAATTCATGTGTTGAAATCTTAATCCCCAAAGATGATGGTATTAGTTGGTGGAGCCTTTGAGAGATACTTAGGTCATGAGGGTGCAGCCTTTGTGAATGGGATTAGTGTTCTTATAAAAGAGACCCCACAGAGATCCTTTTGCCCTACCACCATGTGAGGGCATGGAGAGAAGATATCTGTCTATGAACCAGGAAGTTGTCCTTTACCCACATGACCACACTGATGCCCTGCTCGCCGACCCCCAGCCTCTAGAACTATAAGAAACAAAAGTCTGTGGTATTTTGTTCTAATAGCCTATACAGACTAAGACACATGCCCTGCAAAAGACTTGTTTACTTTACGGTGGAGAGAAATAAGAAGAAATACTCTGTAGAAAAAATATTAATGTAAGAATAAGCATTATAAAACAAAATTTCATCAACCAGTAGAGAGCCAATTTATTTTACCAATATTGCATGATAGAATATGACAATTGAATAATAGGAAAGGTTCTCTGGGGGTTCTGGTTTAACTTGTAGACCTCTTTTTAACTTCCAATTCTGTGTTTAGGCAACTTGACCAAACCACTTAGAGTCCAACTGTGCTCATATTGCTTACCCATCAACTGTCTAAGGTGTATTTTCTTCAACTATAAGAGAATCCAAGTTACTTAATAGCCCCAAATTACAGAGTACACAATCTGAAGTTAGAAGTGGATTTCTGAAGTAGGGATATGGAGACTGGCCTTTTAGGCAGAATCTAAGAGGTGGTGAACTTTCATTCCTAAGACTTTCCTATTCATATTCAGCTCACTCCGTCCAGTAGCTCTCAAAAGTCAGTGATGAAGATAACAGGGAAAGTTCTAACTCCATCACCATGAGTAGTCACCAAAAGTCCCCCCCAAGATATGTCGCATGAACAAAATATGCATTCATCCAACATCATTCAAAAGATCTGTGTTATGTGCTGATTGTGTGTGTCAAGCATCTTGTCACACATTGTACTAGAGATTCCAAGATGAACATAAATTCCTGCCCTCCTCATGCTGACATGCTAGCTGGGAACACAGGAAAAAGGAGAGCATTACTGTTGAGTGTGAAAAGTAGCCTTATGAAGGAATGAAGATCTAAACTAAGACATAAAGACGGAAGAGAAATCAGCCAGGAAGTTATGCAACATAAAGAATGAACACTCTTTCACAGCAAAGAAGTACAAGCCACCAGATTCACTCATTAACAGCTTGCTAAAAGAATTCTGAAGAGGTTCCCTCCTAGGGCTGCACTGGAACAGCCTGTGCAAGGTTTGGGAGAGGTGCACAGTCTGAGAGACAATAACCACATTGGAGTTCTAGGAAAGGAATTAGAGGCATAAGAACAAATGTCAGCCATGTTAAGAAGTTTAGATCTGATTCTAGATGCAATCGAGAGATACCAAAAGATTTTACAAAAAAAAGAGCTCTACCAATGTAGTTGTTAAAATTTGCCTGGCTTCTGTGTGGAGCACATTGGAGAGTGGGACCAGACAGGAAGAAGAAAGAATCTTCTTCAGTGATCCAGTTTGGAGAAATGGACATATCTCAAATATATTTAGGAAATATATGTCATCTTTTCTAATATAACAGCATTAAAGTGTCTAATATGTTTTCATGTTGCAAATTTAAAGATGTATAAATGTATGAGACTATGAAATAATTTAATTTTTTATTGTTTTAATAACTTGGTTTTCTGAATTGCTCCCCTCCCCCCACCTCATAAAAGTAATAGCAAATGAAAATACACTCTGGCACAAAATAGATACTGTTCATATCAATTTTAAAAACACAAAATCCTCAGTAATCACACCACAGAACTTCCCAAGACAGTTTAACGTCCAGAAAAAAATTAAGATTTCGAGAAGCTTGTCTTTATTAAAACAAAAACAAGAAAAAACACAAACAGGTATAACCTAGAAGAGGTTAAAAACAGTCTCATCTTTTTAGTGGTTGTGGTTTTTACCTTGGGCAATCTTCAAAAAAAACTACTAAAAACCAAATGTTATACACAGCATAAAAATCCAAATAAGCAGTTTAATCAATCATTAAAAGCATTCTAGGTTGCTTCTGTCGGATTCTTTAAGCAGAATAAGATCTTATAAAGATAAGAGGTTTTTATAATTATGTAGGAACTAAACCACACTGTTGATTCTGAGTTCTTATTAATTTTGCCTTTAAAGAGAGGAATGTTTCCTACAGCACTGCACTTAGGAAACTAGGAGAGGACAGTTGGAGTTAAGAACTAAAAGAGTGTTAAACTTTGCTTTTTGGACTAAGAAAATTACAAAGGAGTCAGTGTTCAATGGGCCAATTAAAAATGTTTCCTGTGTGGGTATCATTTTGGTGTGGTAATGAGTTATCCTTGTTTATTTATTTAGTTATTGCATTTTTACATTCTGTTTGCTAAAGGTTCACAATTGCATTATTTGGGGTTACAAATGTTTGGGGTTATGTTCTTGTGTCTTCCTATCAAGTTGAAACATTTTGAAAAAAAAGTTATATTTTGTCTTATCTTAATTTTATAATTATGCACTTTAAAGACTATAAAACAAAAGAACAAAAAGAGATTATTTAATGTCACAGTGAACTAAAATATATAAGCATTTTATATGTGTCCATATTTTTCTTCAAAACAGAGTTGTTACTTAAGCAATGGTACACTTTCATTTTATAAATACATGCTGGAAAACTTTTTTCAAGAGAACTATGATCTTCAAGTTTTTTTCCCTTTCCCTTATTACATATTATTAATAACACATGTATGCCTATAAGAAACAAGTAGAGTTGAGATACAGTTTGTTCATGAGCTAATCCATTAGAAAAACACTTTATTAAATGCATCATATGTCAGTCATGACACATATATTTAACAGATTGGTATCTAATCCCTTTTTTGGCCTATATTATAATAGGCTCCTCACACATGTATGAACTTTGCTTTTGCTTGAAAATTTCAGTTTAATAAATTTTGTTTCTATACTAAGATCAGTAAATGCTTTAGTGTGTTAAAATGTCTGATATAAGTAAAAAAGTTTGTCTCTATTCCTCTACAAAAATTTTAAATGTTAGCAAAAAAAATAAATGAATTTGTTGATTGTTATTTCCAGCCTTTTAACTTATATTTGTCTTCATAAGTACAGCCAGAGTATAGTGGAGAAAAGTGTAAACTGATTTCTTTCTCATTGGAATTTATTAGATACCAGTTTTAATGGATTACAGCCTAATTTAGTATTAGCACAGGAAAAAAAAAAAATCTAAGTTTGCTTGTCCATAAAACTGGAACAAATAAGCTGACTTTCTACAGAGTTCTAATGTACAATTAACATTTCATAACTTGACTGGATATAAAAAATGTGAATTTTAAAATCTACCAATTTCTTTCCAAAGTTTTACCTTTAACAATATGCTTTTGTTGGTTCACATGATATTTTTCTACCTGATGGTACCCCCAATTGAGTGCAATCCTTTAATTCTTGTGATATATTTGATTACTTTCATAGTAGTGCCAAATGAAAAGTATTGTATAGTAAATACTTATATAATGAAAAGACACTAGCAACAGCAATGACAATTGCTAATGTGCACTAAGTGTTTATCTGGTGCCAGGCACTGCTTGCAGTTCTTCACTTTTGATAACCCTATTAATCTTCACAATTCTATGATATAAATACTAATATTATTCTATTCGAATTGCAAATGTGGAATGAAACTAAGAGATTTTAAAGTTGTATGCAATTTGCTAGCTTAGAGTTTAGCACAGTTTATTCATCTTTACCAAGATACTTACATAAAGGCTGACATTAGTATTTCCCTAGCACAGCTGTCACAGAGATACTCTTGATTGTAATATTAATATTTTTCCAATGGATTCTGATTAATTTCTTATATCAGGAAATTATCAGATCCACATACATACATATATCTAATAGTCTTTTAATTCCTTAACTGTCAAAAAAAGGGAAATGTTAAACTGCGAAACGAAAAAAAGAAACTTAAAATCATTCACTATTCTAAACAGTCATGATAAGCACACTAAAAAATGGACAATATTAAATATTATTTTAAGAAAAGTCTTCCAAGCATAAATAAACTAATCTAATTGTACCAAACCATGCTGTATATTGTATTCACTCAGACTTTTTTAAAAATGTAATTCTTCATACAAAAAAATATATATAGATACACTTGTAAAGCTATCCAAGAAAGAAACCGTATATTAATGTTTCAGGGTAAGTTTTTCTAAAAACTATTCCAAACTCAAATGTAATAATTTTCATATTTTAATCAGTCTAGCATCATCCTGTTATTTTCAATATCAATTTCATAATACTAGTTCATAGATGTGTACAAATTTATTGTGTGGCCAAATACAATGACATTCTTTTTTCATCTTACAATAAAATTAAGTTTTATGCAAGAGCAAAGGAAAAACATATGGAAAATAGTCACTTTTAACAGATGTTTTAGTCTGAAGAAAATAAAGTTGGTTTAGAATTAAAAAATCAAAGCCCACTGGTTGAACTGAGACATATTTCCATCTGTTATTAATGTTTGACTTACATACTAAAGATGAGATTATTCATCAAGTCCCTCATAATATGTCCGTAAATGAGACTTGGGTTAGGAATTTAATTGCATAAACTCTGTCCATTTAAGCTTCCAATTCATTCAAACAAGTCTTTACAGTGGCCTGAATTGAATTAAAACAGTTAACAACACCAAAGAGTATTTCTTGATTTTATTAAGAAATTAGTGTATGAAAATCTGCGAACATAAAAGGGAGATTTCTGCCCCCCCATTATGATTAAATAGTAATCCTTTTCTTCTTCCTTTTTTCTTTTCTTTTTCCTTTTCAAGCAATGCATGGTTATGTGAGGTATTTTTTAACATAATAAAGAAATACTGACTTAATTTTAAAATATAAATAAATAAATAGATAAATAAATAAATAAATAATGAATGAATGAATGAATGAATGAAAAGGATATGCTATCTCAGGCTAGATTTATAAATGAATTCTTACGTTAGAAATGATAAATAATTCTGAATTCTAGGAAGCGTGATAACAATTCAAGTGACCATTGTGAATATGTACACAAAGTTGATGCCTAAGTGATTGGGATCATAAGCTTAAGCAGGGCTCCCCACTGCTGCCTGTACAGAGTTTCACTAATGGTCTAATAATGGGGGGAGTTGAAATGGAGGCTCCCATAATACTTTACCGTGGCGTGAGCATGGCAGCCACTGATAAATGACTGCCTTGTTCTCAACTCACACGTTGGATTACTGAGTAACCCTCACTTTGTCTCCACAATGGTCTCATAGTTATAGAACAGCAATGTAGGGAATTCTTCAAGATGATTTATTAAAGATTCTTGGATTCTAATAGAAATTTGCAGTAAAACTTTTTGTCTTTCAGATGATTAAAATGGAGATTAAAAAATATTCAAAAGGTAGAAAAAGAGGATATTATGGACATTTCAACCTTTGATTTCATTGTAGGCAGCACTAATATGTCAGCATGCTCTCAAAAATATTATCATAGTAATCACCTTAAAATATTAACACATATGAAGTTTTTCCTCTGTTTTCATTTTTTCACTTTTTCTCTTAATTGCCTCATGTCTCCCACCCCCTCCTCCCACAATTTACATATATAACAGTATCTAAGAAAGAGATTTCTGGTTGTTTCACAATACACTAAAAACTAAACACTGAGGCTAATGGTAAAAAATTCACTTCGCTTTAAATGAATATCTCAAAGTAATGCATGCTGATATGTGACTCTATGAGGACAACTCTTTCTGGATGTCAGCTTAAGCTTCTCCATATGATTTTTCTCAACGCTCCCTTTTAAAACCATCACTACCATTTATTATCTTCTTGTTATATAGACTGTTAACTTGTTTCATCACAAATTTCTGCCTGTTTAGTAGCAGCCCTGCCACTGTCAGATGACATTTGTTTTACTTAATGTATGTAGTTTTAGAAAAAATTATAGAACTGCTATTACTGAATTATATTTAAAAAATTCCAATGTACATTTAGCTGACACTGCATCAGCTGCTATTTAAACTGAGCTTAGCTAATGGACTTTTAATGTCAGCGGGGTTACAAGCAGTTACTGGCTATTAGCAGAAATGGCTCCTTTCTATAAAAATCACTTTTCCTCAAGTGTGTTGTTTGAACATTCCTTTCCCTAATTTAGTGACTGTCACTGAATGCAAAACAAACTCAAGAACTCTGGAATCTGCGGTTATCTTTAAGACCCTCTTTTTAACCTTGCATTCAGCTTTGAACAGGCAGCCTCCCTCGTTAGCATTTAGACTTGTGATCACAAGACTTTGTGAGGCATTATTACTTCCTTTGCTTCTCTTACATACTTTGCTATGAAAACCTAGTATCATCCATGAATGTAGGTTAGGTATGATAGAGAACATACAAAACAATTTTTAAACTCTAGAATTTATTCGCACCTTTTAAAATCCTAGTTCAGAACTGCCAAGTGATGTGGACACATGGCAATAATTAATATGTATTCACATAATGATGTATCATGTAAATACTTACATATTAACCTACATTTTAATATAATATTGAATATAAACAAGGAAGCATATGAGTTCTCTATCCTGAATGAAATTCTATATATATTTTTTCATTAGTAACAATCTTTTCCTCACTCAAATAACTTTATCTATCTTTGTTTATTTAAAAAAAAAAAAAGCCTTCAAAAGACTTAATGGAGAAACCAGGGAAAAAAAGCCACCTATACGGCATCTGAGGGAGTCCAAGAAAATCAAATATTCTGCAGCCTAGAAACATAACTTCATTTGATTAAGAAGTTGAAACAAACCATCACAGAATTCAGGAAAGAACAACACAACTGGCCTCTCCTTCCATCAGCCCACATAAGAGGTGCTTAGAAGGGGAATGATGCCTCTCCTGAGAGCACCCTGAGATGGTATAACACGTGTAGATGAAGGATTTTACCTGTGCATGCCTGAAAGCTGACATTCTCCTTTGGTCAAGAAAGTTAGTCCACTCTGTAGGAAAACAGATGTTCTCCAGGTTTCTGAAGTAAACCAGTAAAAGAGGAGATCCGCCAGTCCTTGTCACTTGGAGGACAGGAGAAATCTTGTTTCTCTCAGATAAGCCAGTGCACAAATGAGGCAGAGGCAACTCTAATGTATATTATGTAAGTGACTTAGTAACTGGCAGAGAACAAGGCGATTTTTTGCAGAAAAGTAGGATATAATTTTTGGTCACAAACCAGTGATTAAATCTGATTTTCTATTCAATGACTACTTTTATGAATTTGTCTTATAAATATAAAAGTTTTTATTTTTGAAAGGTTCTGTTTGTTTTTTAAGGATATTACCAAGTTTATTTGAAAATGAACTCTCATTCCTAAAACAAAAAAGTTTACACAGATACACACACACACACACACACACACAATTTGTGCAAGCATATATATATACTCACAGGGATTATTGAACTATATTTGTCTACTCCTTGTAACCCTTCATTTCATTAAGAGTCTGCCTGGAAATACCCTCCTAGGAAATAATTCCAGTTATTTAATTGAATAAAAAATGACATGTGTATCTTTCATGTGATCATCATTTCTAATAAATCCAATAAACTGATTACCCCCATCCCTCTGGAAACATACTCATTATTGTTAAAACTTTTCTTAGTCTTTCTATTTTTTTTACAACTACCTTCACTGTGGTCCTTTTAAATCTGTATAGATATATGTGTAAATATAAATAAAAATAAATATTTTGATGGTTATAAGAGAAAGATATGACAACATATATTTTTAAATGTACTATAATATATTAAAGATAAAACTCCAATTAAGTAAATTATTTCCCTGGCCAAAGAATACAATTCGATTTTTGATGTACAGGTGAGATTTAAGATACTATAATGGTATTCTTATTAATGATAATGTTTAACAGAGTAGCTCAGAAACTGGCAATGCGTTCTATAAAGACCACTGAAAGATTAATTATATATTCCAAAGGAATATACTATCAGATGCTATATATCAGTATACCTCTGACTTGTCCAGATTTTGCAAACAAGCACATCCTGCCCAAATTGGTCCAAGTAAAATCCGAATGTAAGTTCTTTCAAATATACACCTTTTAAACACTTTCCAAATTCTTTTGCCCTGTTTATTGGAATAGGTTCAGATGAAGATAAAAATCTGAAGTCAGAGGGCCTGTTGAATAATATTATGATGAAATACTAATCTTAGGTCTCTATTCCGGATAGCACAAATAAATCATTTGAACATGTCTGTTTTTCCTCAGCTTCTGAGAGCAGTTACTGAAATGGGCTTCTGTTTCCCACCAAGCTGCATACTCTGTTGGTGATGGCTGTGATAGGCTGGGAGGGAAATATCTTAGGCTCTTTCCATCCTTGGATTTGATCCTTAACACATTCTAAAGCTTATACTCTTTCATTATCTTATGGAGCTCCAGAAGGAAGAAGAAAAGTTGCTAAAGAAAATGACAGGCAATGTAATTACTGTTTTATTTAGAATGACTTCAAGATTGCTACTTGCTAAACTTGCGCACTTCCACTGGGTGGCTACAATGTGTATATCTGGCAAACTCTTTATTCAGTGGAAGATAAAATATATCATTTTCCCTTTATTAAAAGCTAAATTCAAATGTCAACATATTTCACACTGACAGAATGATCAAAGAAAAATTGCCATTATTGACTATGTCTTCCCAATCACAAAATTTATATTGTGATAGTAATTTGGTTATTTATTTGATATGGATTAGAAATAACACAGGTCTCTGAAATCACTTGTGATAAATCAGTAATGCTTTTGTCACCATCATTTTTAATTCCTGTAAATGTTAGAGAATAACATTTGTCAAAGAGTACTCTTTGGTCTAGATCTTGAAAGGATTTTTTTGGGTTCATGAAATTCCGAAAAGATATTAGAATTATATAAAATATTCAATTTAAATACAGGTAGCAATTTTTAAAAAAATTATGGAGACATTGGTTAACAAAATCCAGTAAGTTTCAAGTGTACACACTTGAAATTTTGAATTCATAGAGAATGGTCCAAAGTTGCTCCCTTTAACTTTAATCTTATACATGAATGTATTTCATTATGGCTATAATTATAAGTGGATATTGTTTTATTACATTCCTATCATTTTGCACAAAACTTCTATTATCTAGTAGCATGTACATTACGAATTAATTTAAAACGATTACTCTCCTATAAAAATGGTATACTTTACTTCTATACTACTCTTTTATGTTTTATATTAATATACACGCCAATTTTCCTGAATTTTAAAAAAACACCTGCATTTCCTTTCATGGACATATTTGCCCTTATAAGTGCACTGCAGATGCATTTTAATATGCAAGCACTAATTTGTTTTTATTGGAAAGGAATGATCACATATTAGGTTTTTCTTCTAAACAAAAAGAGAAAAGAGAAGGCAATAAATTATAGAGTTCAGGCAGTCCATGATTAAATAATCAATTAAGACATTGACTAAAACTGAGAAATGTTAGCATTCATCAATAAACTTGTTAAATGTGCTGAGGGAGTTTGTGTTGTTTAACATCCTTAGTTAGAAGAGGAGATAATACATGTTCATCTACACGAGTCATTTTTATGGCTCTCATAATTGCTGAGAAATGAAACTAGCCACAGGATCCAAATGACAATGATTAATGAAGGTCAAATCCACCCAACCCCATCCTCACAACATTTTAAAATAAATAAGACTGGTAAGTCTGGAGTTAAATTTGATTAATCAATATCATCTGTTAACATGATTATTTTGAGCCCTTGTATTTAAAATAAGAACTCTAACTGGCACATCAACATAATGAAGTCTCACCTGGCTCCTCTCACTCTCACTTTGCACTATCACACTGGCAATGAGATATGGTTTAATTAAAAGAGGGTATTCCCCAAACATTGGTGTTTTCAGATGTTAGACTTCACTTTTGCCACACAAAGCATTTTTGAATCACTGTGCTCACCGCTAATAAAAGGTATACTGACATAAGGATAAATATTTGCATATTTGGCACTTTCAAAACTACAACTTACTCTCTATAACTTCGATTTAATTAATGTCAATGTAGTTTTAACACTATGAGTTCTGTATAGAAGACTAGGTATGTTTTTAGTACCTTTAAAATCTGGTGGTAGTCTTTTGTGTCTTTCAAAATATTATTATATAATCCTAAGGGCGAAACTTTTTAGGGGGGCAGGAATGCTCAAAATGAGAAACCATATTATGATTTCAACCCCAAACTGTTTTTTAAAATTCAGAAATATAGTACAATATTTTCTAACATTATTCACAAAGAGTCCAAATTTTTCAACATAATACATATTTTGGATTTTCGTGAAAAGGCAGAAATTCTGAAAACTTTAATCAAGTAGAGAGCATAAAAAGGTAACTACCTCTGATCTTGATTACTATAAAATGTTTTAATTTAAATTTTTAAATTTGGAGATGAAATATTTAAAATAAGGAAAACTATAAAGATTCAAATATTGGATTTCTTTGTAAGAACTAGGATAAAGAAGACACTAGTGTTTTAACATTGCTCAAGGCAAACTCACTCCACTTCGGAAAAGTTATACAAAATATAGCACTGAGTTTCCGTGAGTGCTATTTCAAACATCCTTGAACTAAATGATACTGGGGCAATACACAAGGTCTCAGATTCATGTAGTCTTCCTCCACTAATACATAAACAATTACAAAGTCAAATAAAATATGACATCAAAAAAGAGTCCATACATAGCTTTAAGAAATTAAGGTTATAAAAGAGAGTGAGAAAGTTAGGGCTCTGTAAGTGCACACCAAGCAATCAAGCATTGAAAGCAGAATAAAAATACTGCAGGAGAAAGATCTGTCTTAATATAATAAAGCCAACAAATCCCTAGTTTTATCATAAAAGTTTGCCAAAAAAACAAACAAACAAACAAAAAACATTTGCGCCAAACAAGAAAAAATAATAACCACTAAGCTGGAATTAAATGTGAAACTGAAAATGTATGTTATCTAGATTATCCGTGTCATTCTAAATTATGATACCAAAACTTTTTATTGCAAGTATATTTCGAACATATGAAAGGCCTGATGAATTTGCTTTGCCTTCAAGTCAATCTAATTTTCTAGGTTTCTTTGCGTTATTTTAACATATATTCAATTATGTTCTTTAGACAATACACTTGTGTCCATTTTTTTAAAGAAAAACTGTCATTTGCTTAAAGAGCTGATTTTCCCAAACTCTTACCTGAAAACATGGGAGTTGACATGGTTTTTTCTTTTCATAAAGTATGTTTTTGAGAAAAGTTCTCTTTTCAATATTCATTGTAAAGGAAGAAAGTCAAGGGTAGAGCTTATAGCCAGGACCTAACTGGCAGTGACTTAACATGACATTTTTAGAACTGGTATTAGATTAATTTTCTCAGAGAGAGCTGAAAGGAAAGAATTGGGCTGTGAGAGGAGAGAGCTTCTATATGCTGTTCAAAGAACCACACACTGTCCATGAGTTTGATGTGGTAAACGTTGAAGCATCTCCTCAGACAGCTCCATTTGTTGCTTTTTGGGGAAGCAGTGTCTGCAGCAGTCCCCATTCTGGGTTCAAAATTATCGACCTTTAACTTCTTTAACTTCTAGATTTCTTTGCCAGTGCTTTACACAGTTGGAAGACAAAGAATATTGCTCTAAATATTTTACGTTTATTAATTTATTCAATCCTAATATGACTTAGAGTATATATTGTCCTCATTTTATATCGGTGGAAACTGAGGCACAGAGATGCTACATAACTCATTCATGGCCACCCACCCAGGAGGTGGTGGAGGCAGGATTTGGAGACAGTGGTAACCACTAAGATAACTGGCAGAATGGGCACATACCACTAACAGCCTTTAGCTTGTGCCTCCCCAAAACCCAACCAAATATAAATTAAATCTAACTAAGATTTAATATAAGATAGTTGCAAAGCAAAATTATCTTTAAGAGCATTCCACTTCCAACTTACTCCTTAGAAATTATGGCACCTCCGCCACCACTCCCTAGCCTGACCTACATTTACTATTTCTGGATGCTTGAATCCAGAAAGGGCTACTACACCTGTGCCCACTATTATATTTTAGAAAATGAATTATAATTATATGTTTATAAATCTGTCTTCTTTGAAGGCTAAAACTGTCTCATTCAACTCTATGTTCCTAATAAACAGGATATGGCCTGAGTCATAATAAACAAACAATAACTGTTGAACTTTAATAACACCACTATCCAAATGATCTATTAAGTTTTTAATTTGTGAGGAAATGTGAACAAGTTTGTTTTTAACTGCCACAAATACAAAGTCAGACTGAAACAAAGTAGCTAAAATAGGAAGACAAGAGTGCTAACTCAGTCCCTGCCTCTGCATTCCCCCCATTATCTTCCTGAAGTGGTTGCAGCCTATAATTTTAATGTTTCTTCTGAGAGTGACTCCCTCTGCTGCTCCAGCAAAGCCATGACCTAAATCAGAATAGTGCTAAATGCAGTTAAGGCCTAATAGAGCACACTCTTGCTGTTCGCACTAATTGGAGAACCTAGCATATATTAAAGAACAGTTATTTTTAAGTATCGACAATAATTATAAATAAGCTAAGAGGGTTTGCCTAGTAGAGCTCATGCCTCGTTCATGGTCATGTCCTTAGGGGCAGTGTGTGTGTGTGTGTGTGTGTGTGTGGTGATGCTTTAAAAAGATCAGTTTGAATTCTGATCAGGTCTACAATGGGAGATGCGTGAGGACTCTGCCTTGTTGAAATTTGAATCCCAGGTATCCAGAACACAGAAAACCAAAGAATCAAAAAATGTTAACAATCTAATGGTTCCTCACACTTTGCAAATGCTGCTTGAAAAGTTTGTTCTCTGAAGGCTTTTAAGCATTCCCTAAGCTAGAATGCATGAAATTATTCTTTTAAACAAAAGTAAACTAGACTACTTTTCCTTATTGCAAATTCTAAATGTGAATTTGTGAATTTACTCTGCTCCTAAAATGAAAAAATATGTGATATAACTGTAATGAAATTCCATTGTCTTTTATGCCAACTTTCTATTTCTACTACACCAATATGAATAAATGCATGAAAGTAATTTTTACTCTTTTGTAGGAATAAGTATATTATTTGTTTTTTAAAACATAAAAAATTACATTATGTTAGTAGAGAATCATCCCATTATAATTAGAGTCTTCAGTAATTTTCTGTTCTGAGTCTGGTGGTGTTTACACTCATAACACTAGTTGGTGCTAGATAAGCAGAATAACAATGCTGTGTAGTCCAGAAATAAAATGCATTTATAAAACAGGAGGGCGCTAATTCTGAGATACACTCTTCAAACACACACACATGCACACACACGCATGCGCGCGCACACACACACACACACACACACACACACACACTCCCTTTCCCTACAAATTCCCCTGAGTAAGGAGTTCCCAGGAATCCTGAATGAAACATTAGGGCATAGCCAGAAAGGAGAAAGTTGTCGAAAGCCTAGAGTATCTCCCAAAGACCTGTTAAATGACTACTGTCTTTCTTTAAACCACAGTTACAAAATGCAATACACTCACAAATAATACTTATTATATATTTTTTTCTTGTCTTAAACATCTGTTGTTTTCTTGGCTATCTCTGAAGAGACATATTTCCTAAAACTTCTAATTTTTCCAGTACTTCTCTAACAACAGAATAAAAACCTCATCCACATTGTAAAGTGCTTAAATTAACTTTCTCATCTTAATTGCATTATGTACTGCCATTCATAAAAATAGTTCACTCTGATCTTTACATCCTCAGTATATGAAAATCATACCTTGAGGGAGCAAAGGCATCTTGTATTATGCTAGCATTCTAGTCCAAAGAGAGGAGAAAGGAAGAGAAATTAGAAGGAAGGAGAACTGACCATAAGACCATTATAAAAGTCTGATTCTATAAAGGAAGTGTAATAATAGTAGTTCAATAGTAAACAGGTTGGGGGAATGGATTAGAATGATGATGATAGTAGCAGATAGTAGAGTTTGGTGCTTTCTGTATTTTTGATACCTAAGAGACAATACAAGAAGAGATGGTATACTGGAATATGGAGAATAACAAAGATAAAAGTGGTGGAATAGTCTTTCAAAGACCACAATCTTGAAACGTAAATAAATCGTTTATTCACCTAGAACTGAAGAACTAAATAAACCAAAGGAAGAAGAAAAACACTGAAATGCACACACCCAACAGAATACATTTTATTTTTCCACTTAAGATGAGAAGAGCAGGTTCCAACCTCGATCTCTGATTTGCCTGGTCTATAAGCAGAAAAACAGCCCAAGCGCTCAGTCTATCTTGGGCATCTTCTCTTTTCACCTCTCCTCCCTTCTTCTTTCAATATTAATCCACTTAAAATCTCCTGTTTGACAATCTTTAGTGATCCTTTTTTTTTTTTTCCTACCCAGTCTTTTAAATTTAGCTGTAGTAAGTTCTCTGCAGAGATCTCATATACCTGTTTAGCATCGTTGGGGACTTAAATTTGTTCTTTCCTCAAACAGTTCTCTCATCGCCTGGTACCCCTCCTGGCACCCGCCCCAGGGCTTTACGCACCCAATAATAGCAGGCTAATCCCACAGGAAGTCATGCGGTTGCGTCCACAACTATTCATCAGGTTGCCCACTTAAACTTCCAAACACCTCCTTCTAAGTACCCTTGGCTGCCGCCCTGAGAACTTGTTAACCAATTTCAAGAAATCTACAAGTTCATATGATCTCAATAGAGATTCCTTTGTAAAATGGACAAACGAGCTGTGGAAGTATGCATATAAAAACCAGGGCAGAACCTCGGGATGGGAGGCATCTGACAAGAAAGAAAGGATGAATTTATGAGCGTGGCCACTTACGGCGGCAGCAGGAAAATTTACTCCCGAAGTAGCTATGGCTAATTCACAAAGCCTTGCTAATCACTTACTTCCCCACCCGGACCACACTCGCCTACTCTCAGCACTCCCATTCATCTCCCACGCCCTCGCCCTCGCCCTCGCCCACAGCTCCTTTGCAGGTCAAAGAGGATGGAACCCCCACCGTGTCGGAGCATCGCCCGCGGAGTTGAGGCTATCTCCGCACCTCCTCTGCTCTCTCAATTCGTAAAGAAGTGTAACCGAGATGCTGGGTTGCCTGAATTGCCTCCGAATGCTACGGAAGCATCCTCCATTCCCACCCACCCTCAACGCCACCTCCTTCGTAAGGAAAAGATGAGCTGCCTCCCCAGAACCAGCGGCCACCACAGAACTAGGCGAAAAGACCCAGGTGGGCGCTCGGCTTGGCGAGGAAGTTGGGGGCCCAGGTGACCCGAGAGAGACCGCGGAGGGGGCAGCGTTGACCCTTTCCTCTCCGTCTCCCTTCCACTCAGCTTTCTGAGTTCTCAAGGCTGGTCGCTGCCCCTACACATTCAAACTCGGGGGACAAGAAGGGAGCTAGGCGGTCAGCCCCCGTGTCTCCTCTCCTCCTTACCCACTCTCAACTCCCCACCGCTCTTCTCCCAACCCCGGTTTTGCCGAGGGCCCCAGACACTTATTTTAAAGATCAGATGCGGTAAATTAAAATGTCAGAGTTATAAACTGGCCGGTTACCCCCGGGAGTTTCGGATTTGGTTTGAGCGAACAGTCCATTTCCCCAGAGCTTTGGGGTTTTAAGTTTCACAGTCGCCTGCGGGGAGGGAGACACCAAGAGGGTGTGAGTGCGGAGACGTGCACACCCTGGGGCCTGCCGCAGGCTGGGTCGCGGGTCGGAGTGTGCTGTGTGTCTCCAAGGGCCCTGAGCAGCAGCCAAGGGGCACCGGCGCTTGTGGGTCCTCGGCCGTTACGAACATTTCCTTAGCTGAGCGCCCTTCGGCGTCTGGCGTGCTCAGAGACTCACTGAAGATCCCGCAACCCCAGACGTGGCACAGCGCCGGGAGCCTCTGCGCACCAGGGTACATCTTTGGCATGCCACACAGACACCCGCATCGAGAGTCCCTCCAAACCTCTGTGTGTACGATATGCAACAACGTGTGCATGTGCATCAAAAAGTGCAAAAGACACTCAAGGCACCCACATGCCCAGAGACAGATGCATGTCCACACCCCGTGCGTCCCTGGTCCATCTGTGCCCATCTCGGAAGACAGATTAAAAATAGTGATAATCAAAGCTTCTTCACTAGTTGGGAAAGTGGAATTTAAAGTGATTTCCAGTTGAGTGGAACGAGGCGGATTAAGGAAGCCAGGAGACTAGGGAGGAGGAAAGGAAGAAGGAGGGAAGGAAGAAGCGAAGGGAGGTGGCCGCGGAGCTCTGCATACCCCCTTACCTTGAGCGGCCGAGCCGGTACCGCTGGCGCTGAGCAGGGCCAGGGCAGGTAGCACGAGCATTTGCAGCACGTAGCCCAGTCCCAGTCCGCAGCGGGCCGCTGTCGCCCGCAGACCCTTCCTCATCGTCGACAGAGGTATGCCTGGGGGGAACCACACACAGATGCGCGAACAGCGGAAAAGCCCCTGGGCAGCAGCTGAATCCGTGCACGATGAAGCCGTGTCAAGAAATAATGATAACCAAGAGCCACACTCCACTTTCTCCAAGGGCAGGGGCCAAAAGGGGGTGGAGGGGAGACGCTGAGGAGGAGTTTGGCGGTCCCTCTTTCCCTCTGCCTCCTAACTGGCGTTTCGGTGAGCGGCTGCTCTGCCCCCACTTGGGAAGTCCGGGGAGGCGCAAGGCGGCCACCTCACCGCTCCCCGCCAGCGGTAGGAACTGCCGCAGCTCCGCGGCGCGCGGAGCCTGAACTGCTCTCCGGGTCCCCTCGCCAGTGCCGAATACATACAGGCGCGGGAGGGCGGAGGGGGGAGGAACAGAGAAGTGGGAGGAGAAGGAGCCGAGGGAGGGAGTTGGGCACAGTGAGGCGCTCGGGTCTCCAATCTCAGCGTTCTTGCGCCGCGTGGAGACGTCCCGGCTGCCGCTGCTGGGTAGCTAAGGAGGGTCACCTCCCAATGTGGGGCTCCCGGATGCGCGGAAGCGCTCGCAGAGGAGGCGTGGAGGGCTCGGACCAACTCCACTGGTGGGTAAGCGGCGGCGGGAGCGCGCCCGGCCGCCTTATGTAAGCGAGGATTGGAGGGAGATGCGCGCCCAGCGCCGGAGGTGGAGACCGGCTGTTGGTTTACCCGCAGAAGCCGGGGTGAGAGAGACCTAAGGGAAGAGGCGGCTGCGGAGAGTGGGAGCGCGCCTGCCTCCTGTGGTGCGCCAGACCCAGACTCCGAGAGCTCAGCGACGCGCCCCGAGCCACTCGGCTGTGTCCTGTGGAGCTCAGCCTACCGCTTGCCAGCTTCTCCACGGCTCCAGCAAAGCCTGAGCCAGACTCCCTGGGATTGGACTGGCTGTACGACTTCTGGTCTTGAGGCTGATTAAGCTGAGTGCGGGCTAGAACTGAAGTCCTGCTTGGTGGGGAAGAAGGAATGAAGCTTTTGCAATGCCCCAACCCGCTGCAATCTTGGGGTTATCACCGTCACTCAGACTGCTTTATGCTCTGGGCGCCTATGACCTCTCGGTAGTGGAAGAGAAACTAAAAGCTTAAGGAAAACTCATTCTTCAACAGAGCTTTACTTGCGTGCAACTTGATGGCTGGCAGTGTCGAATATGTAAAGCATGGTGAGATGACACCGGGAGAAAGTCCCAGAAACAATGCACAAGATTTGTAGAGACTTAACTTAAAGTGATGGTGGAACCAATGACATGTTTTCCAAACTTCTAACGGTGTGTGTAAGGACTCAAACTGATATGAATTTTTTTTTTACCTTTTTTATTTTTTTTCCAGAAAAAGATTGTCTGGGTAGCTAGGTTGTGGATCCCTGTTGTAATGATGAAGGAGGAATGTAAGAATGGGTGAATAAAATAAGGAAGGCTAGACAAAAGGAAAGTGGATGGATTAAAAGGTCAGTACACACTTGCACAGCTAACATTCTGGGATGAAGAAAGCCACTTCCCAAGATTAGTGCATTTCTAAGCTAATAATAAATATTATATCAGTGAAATTTTAAGCTCTCCGTGCCAAGGGGGCAATGTTTAAACACGCGCGCGCGCACGCGCACACACACACACACACACACAGACACACACATGCACACACACACACACACACACACACACAGGCAGGAAGTTTGCAGTCTAATCTTGGCAGTGGTCATAACTTGCTCTGTCACCCTGGACAGGTCAGGTAAAACTGCATGTCTCAGTTTCTTCATTTGTGAAGTATTTAATTCTATGGTTTCAAAGTTATTTTCAATTCTAATATTCCACGATTCTGCCTGCCAAGCTCTGTCTAAAACTCTAGCCAGTAAAATGTTTCTTGGATGAGTCTGATAGATCTGAAAAGGTCATACTTGGCAAAGACATTGGCAAATCTGGTCATTTCTTATTTCTATGGAGGAGCTGCTTGCCTCTTAGCATTATTATTACTAGTTGACAGATATTGAACAATAAAGCTAACTACCTCCATTTCTTAATCTATAAAATGGGTCCAGTAGCAATACCTATCATAGGGTTTTGTGGAAATAAATGAGTTAAACATACGTGAGGTGCCTGTCATATAGAATTGTTACCTGCTATTTTTACCATTGATAAAAGATTCCCAGCTGCATGCTATCTAGGCTAGTGCTGTTCCAACAGAATTTCTGCAATGATGAACATGTTCAAATCTATATTCTCCAAAATGATGATCATCAGACGCATGTGGCTGTTGACCACTTACAATGTGGTTGGTGTGAATTGAGAATTTTAATTGTTATGTAATTGATTTAATTTAAATAATCACGTGGCTAGTGATGACCATGCACATCTAGACCTTTCATTTGTTTTGAGGATGACATCACTCTAAAGGATTATGATTATATTTCATACTTGTCTTTACAATTTTTCCAAGGACAGCAGCTTAAGTAGTAAGAAAGAAACCCACACATATACTCACTACCATATTAACAACATCTAAAAATTATTCATTTATTTATTTACTTTTATTGCTTATCTTTTCTAACTAGAATTTAAGTCTTTTTAAGGCAGAAACTTTGCCTTTTTCATCATTTTATCCCCAACTTCTAACACAGAGCCCAATATATAGTTGGCGTTCAATTAATATTGGTTGATTGACTGCCTAAAAGGCTCTATATGGAAGAATTCTCAAAGTCTAGTGAGTTAAATAAAATTAAATTGTCACATATCCTGTTTGGGGTATTGAAGTGCTCAAATGACAGATACTGCATAAAATTAATTATTTGAAAGAAAGAATAAAAGATAAGAAGGAGAAAAGTAGTTCAATACTGAAATTCAGCCTAAATAGGGCAGGACGATTGTGTATGTGGGAATAGTATGTGGGAATGAAGTGGAAAAGAGAGGAAAGAGTAACAGCACAGGAACAAAAATAGGAAAAGTACCAGCATATAGATCAGCTTTACCAAGTGAGTTTCCTACAAATAGATGGCTGCAGATGGAACCTGACTTATGTATTAGCATCCACCTAGTATTTTTCTTCATGAGAGAGTTAATGCAGTGTTGCATAGGCTTCTGAGCATAGGATTGCTAACTTACTTCATTTAGATCTGGGCTCAAATGTCAATGCTTAGAGGGATGTTCTCTGACCAACTACCTAAAATAGCACTCACCTCATCACACTCAATTGCATTTACCTGGTTTGATTTTCTATATAGCACTTCTTTTATATAAACACATATATGTACATGCATATATCTATACACATCTATGGACAAGTATATACAGATATGTAAAAATGTCTCTCTATATATGTATGTATATTCTTCAATAAATTTTATACTTCTAAAGGGGAGGGATTTTTTCCCTAGCACTTTCACTACTCTATACTCAGAATACAGCAAAGTTCCTGGCACATAATAGATGGTCAATAAACATTTATTCAACATTGAATGGAATAGTAAGAACCAATGGATTTGAAAACTGATCTAAGTCCTTAATTAAGACTTCTTTTTTCCCCAAAGACACATTTTCAAATTATGAATACGCTTTTCTAGTTATTGAATAAAATCAAATTTCAGAAAATTTTTTACTAAAAATGAATTTAAATATGGATTTTTTTATAGTTAGAATACTGCAGGTATTTAAGAAATAGACATAAAATTCATCTCGTTTTGAAAAATAAAAAGCTTCATTTAAATCCATGTACCAGGGCTTCCTTTTTTTTTTTTTTGGCTGCAGTGAGTGGAGAATTAACTCTGGGATAATAAATCGCAGTGACAGGTGCTAATGGGAATTAAGCATGCAAATCCCCTGCATATCCCTCCAGAAATCAACACCAAGAAAAGTATGCTATTTAGCATGTAGGCTACTTACTTATAATTTTATTTACTCTAAACCATTGTGGAAAGTTTCCAGCTTAAGGCTTGAGAAATAAAAAGCAATAGAAAATGTATTTCAATTGTAAAAATATTTTCTTTCATTTATCATATGTTTGATTTTCCATTTTTTTGCATTTTTATATATTTTTAAAAATAAATTGTCATAGCAGAGATATTAACGGTCAACGTAGAATAAGGAAAAGTTTGTGAATATAAGTAGGATGGTGATGGGAGAGTTGGGGCGCATAGATCTCAGATAAAATTTCTAATAGACATCAACTAAGGAGAGCCAGATGGTCCAGAGTCAATTGATTCAATCTCCATTCTCTGCCTCAGTCCACAGAAGGGATTTTGGCCTGCCATAAACCTATATACTCTGGGGTTTTATGCTTTACGTTAATTGTTTTAGACTAGACCCTTTTAGTTGAAAGTGATAGAAACCCAACTCAAACCAGCTTAAGCTAAAAAGATAATTTATTGCTGTATATAACTCAAAAGCCATAGATTAAAATATCTGTATTAATAATGGCTAATATTTATAGATCATGCACAGTGCCAGGCATTGTTTAAATTTTTTACATGTGCTATCTCATTTAATCCTCAAAAAGAAGGTTAAATGAAAGACTATTATTATCCTCATTTTATTCAAGAGGAGACAGAGTGGTTAAGTAATTTTGCCCAAATCACAAACAACTAGAATCTATTAATGCCAGTCTGATTTCAGAGATCCTGTTATAGATCCAAGAACTTAAATACCCCCATTTATAGGACTTGGTCCCTCCTCTCAACTCCTTCCAATCTTGGTTCTGCTCTCTTCTCTTTTGGCTTCATTCACAGGCCTGTAATGTTCACACTGGGATTCCTGGCACCTCCAGGTTTATGTTGTCTTTACGGTTATCACTCTCAGCACAAAAAGCACTGTTATTCCCAACTAGCGATAAAATCCCAGTTCTGTCCCTGGCTTACTTTAAATTACATACCCATCCCTGAACCAATTATCATGTCCAAATGGTTGGAATATACTGAATGGCAAGACCTGGATCATGTATTAATTTCTGGCAACTGGAAGCTAGGATTGAGAGTGGAGAGAACAGTTTCCCCAAAAGGAAAATAAATATGATGAAAAGGAAGAATAGACACCAAAAGAATGAATGCAGGGCTGATAAAATAACAATACGTCTTCTGTGGTGTATGAGACAGAATGAGTTTTTCTCCAGGTTTGAGTTTTGTGCCACAACACATCACTGTAGTAAATGAAGAACACTGGTTAAAAAAACCTGAAGAATAGCCCCTCTTAGGTTCCTTTTTCCATTGACAGGGAGAATTGAGTACCATTTAATTCAATTTGATTCAGCTCAATGCAATTCAATTAAATTCAACTCAACTCAATTCACAAAACTTCTACTCATCTACTATTACATTGAAGCTATATTCTGATATAGGGAAGAGGCATGAGAACTACACAAATTAACTAAATATTAAACCAGGTTGTAGTCAGAGCCTGCTACAGTGCTACTAGACATGGAAACCAAGTTGATTAGCCATATGGCCAGACTGCAGGGAACCTACAGAACAAAGGAAGATTCCTGCTGAGATTACGAACAACTGTTTACTCATACCATGAAAGGAAAACAGGAAGAAAAATAAAAGAGACTTTAAGCTTTATCTTGTACAAGTTAAAGATAAACCTAACTGTGTATTCCCTTCTTTACTCCCTACAATCAGTAATGTTTCATAGAAACTAAGGAACAGATATAAATCCAACTCAGGGTCTCATCCTCACTCCAAGAGGAGACCATACTCTGTCTACAGAACGTCATTCCTTCTTTAATAAACTTGTCTTGGTCTCATTCTCTGACTTGAGAGGAGACCACGTCTCTGTTTGTGGAGTGTTATTCCTTCCCTAATGAACCTTCCTTTGTCTCTAACTCTGGCTTGCTCTTGAATTCTTTCCTGCGCGAACCCTCTCTTGTTGGGCATAAAGCCTCCTCCTGCATCAGCTTCAGGATCCCTGGGGAAGAGTACTCATAAGTAAGAGTCCTTTGTGCTCCAAGGACTTATAGATGAACAAACAATATAGATGAATAAAGAAAAGAATTCCACATAAAAACCAAAGTGTGGTGGAAATATAAGAATATGAGAAAATTTTAATTAGGGGAACCTGAGAAGAAAATCACCTAGAAATAAGACTTAAGCACTTGTGTATTAGTAATGCTAAGCTTCACACGAAGGGTGTATTTGTCTCTAACCATAAGAAATCTGGAAGCATGGACTCCAGAACCATTACAGACTAAGAACAGCTCAGTTGTGTCCTTTTCCTAGCTTGGCCCTGTGCTCCATAATGTGTGGCTTTTATCCTCGCAATTTGCTTGATGGCTTTTCCACCTCCAGGCATCCTGTTGCATTTTCCGGGCAGGAAGAAGGAGCAACAGGCCCAAGGAGATGCAGCCAGCTTACTTGCCGTCCAAAAAGCATTTCTGGAAGCTCTCAGCCCAAGCAGTTTCCATTTTCTCGGTGGCCTGCCAGAAGGCCATCCTGGACCAATCTCATGTGGTGGATAAGGAAAAGAGTGTTGTGACTGCTACCTGGATCATCTGTGTTGGACGCAATTCTATTGGAGAGAAGGGACAAGTGGAAGTTGCACAGAGACAGATATGAAGACAGAACATGTCAGGGTATATTCAGAGAATTGTAAACAGATGAAAAGTAATTCTTCTATCTTTAGTTGAGTAAAAGAGAGGAGTGTTTTTCTATTCCATGGGGAAATAAAAGGATTGAACACTCTCTTCTTCAGTCCACTAAATTATATTTATTAAACTTTTGGGAAGTGTGTAGCACTGAGATAGTGTCTCCTCCTTAAGTTTATAGTTGGGGTGTAGAGACAATATTTAAAAACAAATAAAGCAAAAAAAAAATAAAAAATGACTTGAAAAACTGTGATGGAAGAAAGAGAAAAAGGAGGGAGGATGTAAGGAACAAAGGAAGGAAGAAAAGGAAAAAGAAAAGAAAGAATAAAAATAAAGGAAGAGAAAGTCCAGTGTGATTTCTACATTTTGTATAGCATGATGTAATTGCTATGAGGGGGAAAACAATAAAATGCTCAATAAAAATTATAAGGAAAATAATAGCATATGTAATTTAGAGGAAAAATACTGGGGCTAAATATTATAACTGTTGTTTATTAGAGCTTTGAAATATCTCATTTTGTTTTAAATTTATCTGCCAAATTGGACCACAGTCATTTCTCTCATGTTACAGATTGAAGAAAGGAGATACTTTATAGACTGGTGGGAAGATTTTGAATCAGTAAATATAGACTTAAGGCTCCATTTATCTAACTTATTTGCTAAGAATGACTGTAATTTCTTTGTACTTAATTTCTTTATCACAAAAATGAGAATTTAATGCCCGATGATCTGCGGTGAATCTGAGGCAGTGACGTTAGTGCCGGGGAGCGACTGCAAATATAGGTGAAGCTTCGTTCACTGGCTACTGTTTATCGCCTGCTGTGCAGCCCGGTTCCTAACAGGCCACAAACCAGTACGGGGACGGGGGTGTGGTGGTGGTTGGGGACCGCTTTTCTATAGTGTCCATTTTATTTATTTTACATAATCATATAGAGAAAAGAATTAGTAATGTGAATTATACCACCATGGTATAAGCTCAGTGTTGTTCTCAGTGACTCCTTCATTTGCCCACATCACTTATTCAATTACGAAATCCATCCAATTTTATTACTTAAAAATCTACAGGACCTATTCCATTATCTCCTGCCCACAGCCATACAATATATTGGCATATTCCATGTGGTCTCTCATAATAACTTCCTTAGTAGCCAGTCTGCCCTCACATTCCAATCCAGGATCCCCACACACCCCAGAATAAAATTCAGAGATGCAAATCCTGTGATTTTACTGTCCTAAACTCTTCCTCAATGATTCCTCCTTGTCTTAGGACCCTTTTCCCAAAGCCCAGAGACTGGCTTTTATCAATGAATATGGGCAGATGCTAAAGTGTGCCAGTTCCTTTCATTGCATACTTCTACTTTTTTTATGTGCTCCTGTCAGTAGTCATGAGAAGAACAATTCCCAGATAGACACTGGATCAAGATAAATAAGAAACACATGGACAGATGTGCAGCCTAGAGCCTGATATCTGCTATCTGGAGTTCAAAGCCTGGGTCCTGCCCAGCTTTACCCAGTTGTAGGAGATCTAATAACCTATAAACAAGAAAAAAAAATGTTTGCTGTGTTCAAATACTGAGTTCTGGGCTAATTTTTTTTTTTTTTTTAAGGCGAGGCGACCCTTGGTGAACTTCACAGATTGCAAGGAACTTGTCAGCTTACAATCCCTTATTTATTTATTATTTTTATTTTTTTTATGACTACAGCACTTGGTCTTCCTACGTGGTCTCCCATCCAAGTACTAACCGGCCTCGGCTCTCCTTAGCTTCCGACATCAAAAGGGATCAGGCTTGTTCAGGGTGGTATGGCCATAGACTTTTACTTTTTTATTTTTATTTTTATGTAGCATTATCACAGCAAGAAGTGTCTCATAAGCATAGTGTGAGAAATCATGTTGTCAGATTAAGTTCAAGATAAATCACATGATAATCTCCCTGTAGAGCTAATAAGCTAGTAGAAAATAAAATAAACTACGGATCTGAACGGTGAGACTTTGAGAAGTGCAGTAGGAAAAGTATGGATATATGCCTATGATTTATGTATTCAGTTCAGTTAAACTTATTTTAAATTGAAATGATCAGCAGTCTTCAATGAAATTACATCAGGCCTGGGCCTTGAAGGATAAATAGGATTTATGTTTGCTGAGTTGAAGAAGCAGCATTCCAGGCAGAAGAAACAACTGGGGCAAAGGCAGGAAAGAAGAGGGAAACATGTATGTCAAATACTGAGTGACTTAATTTAGAGCCCAGGAAGGATTACAGTTACTGTTATTACTAATTATAATTTTTTTTAAAAAATCTACCTATTAACATTTTTAAATACTCATTAGTCAGACATTATATATACACATATATATTCATTTAATACACACAATACTATGTATGAACTAGGTATAATTATTATCTTCATTTTAAGCATGAGTGAGAAACCAAGACTCAGGAGAATTAACTCTCCTAGCTAAATTAATGTCAGAATGAGATCTGAATTCAAGTTTATCTGGATGCAGGCAAACACCAAAAGGTAAATTTAGACAGAAAGATAGGACAATTTTAGAAAGGCTTTCCATGGTTTGCTATGTGGTCTATTCTACATTAGGCATATACTAGAAAGACACAAAAGGGCTCTGAGCAATGAAATGATATTATGACATGTTTGTATCAGTGTAGAAAGTAAATTATAGCTGGAAGGCAAATCATGGAGTCTATTCTAATAATCAAGATGAGAAAGAATATGAACCCCAATGTAACGAGTGAAGATGTGTACATGGAGTTCTATTGGGATGGTGGTTACTAATTCCAGAACATAGGATGAAAAATTTATATCATTAAATATTCATGATGTAATTAAGAATAAACTATGCTACTTTGAAAAGTTACTTGCATCAGTAAACTACCCTCAACTTAATTAAAGGCATTAAAGAATTACAAATAATATTTAAAGGGTGAGAGGGACTTATTAATTTCTTGTCACTACATGTGTTAATTGGGACTTGAAATGGTTTGTTTAATACATATTGTAATGATTCACCAACATTTCAGTTATATAACCAGATTTTTTTTTATAATCCCTAACACTGCGCCTGGCACAGACAAGATAACCAATAAACATTTTAAAAGTAAAGAAATAGTTTATAAGAAACATTTACTATATATAACCAAAATTAATAATGCATATTAAAAATATTTTACTTTTAATTTTTCCTGAATTTATTTATATGTTC
>NW_011888806.1:2697775-2708883 GCF_000151845.1 Pteropus vampyrus | reverse complement strand
ATACTTCTACTTTTTTTATGTGCTCCTGTCAGTAGTCATGAGAAGAACAATTCCCAGATAGACACTGGATCAAGATAAATAAGAAACACATGGACAGATGTGCAGCCTAGAGCCTGATATCTGCTATCTGGAGTTCAGAGCCTGGGTCCTGCCCAGCTTTACCCAGTTGTAGGAGATCTAATAACCTATAAACAAGAAAAAAAAATGTTTGCTGTGTTCAAATACTGAGTTCTGGGCTAATTTTTTTTTTTTTTTTAAGGCGAGGCGACCCTTGGTGAACTTCACAGATTGCAAGGAACTTGTCAGCTTACAATCCCTTATTTATTTATTATTTTTATTTTTTTTATGACTACAGCACTTGGTCTTCCTACGTGGTCTCCCATCCAAGTACTAACCGGCCTCGGCTCTCCTTAGCTTCCGACATCAAAAGGGATCAGGCTTGTTCAGGGTGGTATGGCCATAGACTTTTACTTTTTTATTTTTATTTTTATGTAGCATTATCACAGCAAGAAGTGTCTCATAAGCATAGTGTGAGAAATCATGTTGTCAGATTAAGTTCAAGATAAATCACATGATAATCTCCCTGTAGAGCTAATAAGCTAGTAGAAAATAAAATAAACTACGGATCTGAACGGTGAGACTTTGAGAAGTGCAGTAGGAAAAGTATGGATATATGCCTATGATTTATGTATTCAGTTCAGTTAAACTTATTTTAAATTGAAATGATCAGCAGTCTTCAATGAAATTACATCAGGCCTGGGCCTTGAAGGATAAATAGGATTTATGTTTGCTGAGTTGAAGAAGCAGCATTCCAGGCAGAAGAAACAACTGGGGCAAAGGCAGGAAAGAAGAGGGAAACATGTATGTCAAATACTGAGTGACTTAATTTAGAGCCCAGGAAGGATTACAGTTACTGTTATTACTAATTATAATTTTTTTTAAAAAATCTACCTATTAACATTTTTAAATACTCATTAGTCAGACATTATATATACACATATATATTCATTTAATACACACAATACTATGTATGAACTAGGTATAATTATTATCTTCATTTTAAGCATGAGTGAGAAACCAAGACTCAGGAGAATTAACTCTCCTAGCTAAATTAATGTCAGAATGAGATCTGAATTCAAGTTTATCTGGATGCAGGCAAACACCAAAAGGTAAATTTAGACAGAAAGATAGGACAATTTTAGAAAGGCTTTCCATGGTTTGCTATGTGGTCTATTCTACATTAGGCATATACTAGAAAGACACAAAAGGGCTCTGAGCAATGAAATGATATTATGACATGTTTGTATCAGTGTAGAAAGTAAATTATAGCTGGAAGGCAAATCATGGAGTCTATTCTAATAATCAAGATGAGAAAGAATATGAACCCCAATGTAACGAGTGAAGATGTGTACATGGAGTTCTATTGGGATGGTGGTTACTAATTCCAGAACATAGGATGAAAAATTTATATCATTAAATATTCATGATGTAATTAAGAATAAACTATGCTACTTTGAAAAGTTACTTGCATCAGTAAACTACCCTCAACTTAATTAAAGGCATTAAAGAATTACAAATAATATTTAAAGGGTGAGAGGGACTTATTAATTTCTTGTCACTACATGTGTTAATTGGGACTTGAAATGGTTTGTTTAATACATATTGTAATGATTCACCAACATTTCAGTTATATAACCAGATTTTTTTTTATAATCCCTAACACTGCGCCTGGCACAGACAAGATAACCAATAAACATTTTAAAAGTAAAGAAATAGTTTATAAGAAACATTTACTATATATAACCAAAATTAATAATGCATATTAAAAATATTTTACTTTTAATTTTTCCTGAATTTATTTATATGTTCGTTGTTAATATGTTGTACTTTATCTTACAGAAACATGCCATAAATTATGATCTAGAATTCAGCCTACAAAATTCTATTACTCATGTATAATTTTAGGGAAAAGGATGACATTATAAAATACATAATTCAATCAAGAAATCGAACCATGAATTGTAATTAAATCAAACAAATATCAAAACATATGATATTTGTGCTTACAGTATAAAAAAGAAAAATGAAGAAGAAAATGTAAAATATTGAGCTTTCTAAGTACGTTTTGTGAAATTTCCAATAACTTTCCATGATGAAGCTATTCATTCTACCTCATGTCTAATCTCAACTGGAAATGGGTGGGCTTTATTTCCCTTAACATAGATGTTGCACTAGTGCTAACTAGCCTTATCTTGATCATGGCCGTTTTTTGGCTGATATATTGAATTAAAGGAACAAAGAAGGTAGAAAATTAAATACATTTTTTTCTGACAAAATTGAGGACAAATGAAAAATACAGGGAAAGGAGTAAAACAATTCAAGTGAGAATTTTCAGGAAGTATTTTAAACAAAACCATGTGAACTAAAAGTTAAAAAGAGTGAGATGAAGTTAACAAACTGAGGAAGCAACAATGGTTTAGATAGATTATCACCCACGTGGTCCACCAGATGGCCCCACTGGCCCAGAGCAGCCTGGTATTATAGATTAGGATTCAGTGGGCAACCTAGCATTAAGATTTATAATATTGCATTTCAGGTACTTTTAAAAATAAAACCATTGCAAGTTTTGGCTTACTTATTTACATGTTACTTCTTTAGACTTTGAGCTTCTCAAGAAGGATTTTACTTTACTGTAGTTTTATTTGAATCATTAGCATTATCTACCCCATACTTAAGTCTTTGAAGACCCTAAGAGTGGTTGCATAATGAAAAAAATTATAAGTAAATAAGTAAATGATATAATAAATTTATGTGCATTTTAATTTAATCAATATTTGGTTGTTGTTGTTACTGTGTCATTTGCTATTTTATTTCTTGTTAGGACTGGGGACATCTCTTGATAATTATTATTCTCAAAGGTAAATTGCACTTTACATTTCTGACACTAATGAAGTCAAAGAAGACTACTGGTTTTTTGTCTGCTGATATGTTGGTTTTTAAAAATACAGGAGATCATTTACATGCAATGATTTACTTTTCATCTTATTGACCACTCTAACCAAAAGCTACAAATTGTGCTGATTATAGATTAGGAGTTCTCTATTGAACAAATTTGTGATTGTAAGAGATAGGGCCAAATAACTTGGAGAATATCTATTTGAATACCTGAGAAGGCTAAAATCTCCCAAGAATATTTAAAATAAGTTATTCGAGGAGGGGTGTTGGAATCTGGAGACCAGTGTTGTAAACTTACTTATGCTTCCATGCCAAAGGCATGGCCAAGTTCCATTCTCTCAGGAATCAAGTCTTTAGTCTGGTCATAGCCTATTACCTAGAAAAATGATAACTTCAAGTCTCTTTGCATTTTCTCAGGACTCTAACTTTACCTGAAATTTCCTTCTTCTCAAGTAGACCAACCATTCTTCAAAGTCCAGTTCGAATGCTAACTCAGTGATAAAGCTTTCTCTGAGCCCTACAACTGAAAGTACTCAGTTCTTAACTGGTTCAAATGCTTTCATATCACCTTGTACTGATATGTCTATAAATGTGTAGTTTCCTTCCACTAATTTATATGGCATGTATATTTCAAGTTTGGGTCTCAGACACCTTGGACTCTTTAACAGCAGCTAACCTGTTGGTCGACATATAGTAAATGAATAACATTTTTAAATGTGCTAGTGGACTCTTCTCTTTTACCTGTCCACTAACAGAATAGTTCTATTCATTGCAAAGCATTCATCTACCTGAGGAAAAAGGAAAAGTTACAGGGAATGAGCATACCTGTGGTTACAGCACAAATGCATAAGGGAAAGAATTCATATTTAGTTTCTGAACTCAAAGATAGAATTTCTATGTCTGTAGCCAAACAACGATTTTAAAACTTAGCCGGTATAGTGTAGAGAAGATGCCTATGTAATTAAGATTGAGGCCATTAAAATTACTGATTTAGATCATATCATATGGGGATGTGAAAATTTCAGAAGTTCAAATCTCACCATGTCTATCTCTAGGTATTGTGGCAAAAAGCAGAAAGAGAAGGGAAGAGAAAGGAAGTCAGGTCTTGTTTGCATTACTTTCCATGGGATCTACTTATGCGGAAGGCAAGAATAAAACCCTATGGGAAAAGAGGAGGAGACAGCAAGATCACTTTGCATCAACATGATGTGCCTCAGTGGAAAACAGCTTGAAAAGGGAAACTATTTTGCATTCCGAAGATATTTTGTGTCAATGAGGCACCCAGAATGCCTTTAATGAAAAAAGGCACACAGCCAGTAGGACTGATTTGAAAGCCATGGTAATTTCTACTATATCCACTCTGGGTGGGCATGGGCAAGGGTGGGAATCATTGTGTTATGCAGAGCTAGTAGGACTCAGCAAAGAAGCCACCAGTGAAACTTAACAGTCATCAAGTGTTTTGGAGTACACACTCTGTAGTGTAAGTACCTAGGTTCTAATTCCTGCTCTTCCCTTATTAACTTTGTGACCTGAGAAAATTTTCTAGTTTTCATCAGCACTCTTCTCTCTATATTGAGGTAGTAATAGTGCCTATGTTATAGTGCTGTTTTAAGAGTTGAACAAATTAATTGATATAAAGCACTGCTAACCATATATGGAATTGAGTAAATGTTAATAAATGTTAACTATCTTAAAAATATTATTATTATATTTTGGTAAATAAATATCTATCTGTCAAAAAGGTTTCAGAAGTCTTTACTCATTTCACAGATGTAAACACTTATTAAATATATTTAAACATTTTGAATATTTTAATTCCATAAATAATGCATTACCTCCATTCATACTAATAATTTTGCTTTCAAAAATGAAACTTATGAATATTTAGTTTAAAATTCAATGTATTCTATAATCCAAAAATTTGACAAAACATGCTAGAATAAAATGATTGAATTATGTGATTACAACATAAACACATGAGCCATGTATGTGTTTATGTTTGTATCTTACGTTCACAAAATTAAGATAATGTTTGCAGCAAAGGAGGCCTTGAAGGTCAGTTCTCTGGAGGATAGAACAATATCTACAGATCCTCACAATGTTTTTTGAAGGGGGAGAAAAATACACTCCATGGACTATGATACAGTTGTGATAGGAATTTAAGTGATGGAAAACATATGTATAATAAAATGGCTATTAATGCTTTTTGTGATATAAAGTTGATGGTACTTTATCAACCATACTTTTATAAAGTAATGGTTTATTTGAGCTGAGTCTGCCACACTTCTACTTAATTTTACAAATGCTTGCATTTATGAGAAGCTCACATAATACAGTCTGAATTTACAGAAAACTCCCAGAATGAAGCTTATTGACCTATATAAGTATTTAAAATAACAATGTTTATCTCATTAGTACAAGGGGCTAACCACCTGAACATATCACTCAAAAAATATAGACATATCCATTTTTTAACATGTCATCATTCAACTGAAAAATTATGTCATTGATGTATGTTTCAGCTCCCTCTCCCCTCCCCCATACATGTTATAGGCTCATGTGCAGAAACCTGCCCTTTTGGAGATAAAAATGTATTTGTAAGTGAACAGATGGTGTTGCTCAAGTTCAGAAACACATCTTAGGCAGAATCTCAGAGGGAGGAGGGACTTCTGGGAGAGGCGATCTAGTATTTGAGAAGGCTTCCTGGGTGATTCTGATAGCCTCTCACCTCGCCCCCACTGTGCAGCACTGATTTGAAGCTTAAGGATACATAAATGTCATGTAGAAACTGATTTGAGCTCCAGAGTAAAAAATAAACTCTTTTCCTGGTAGAAACTTGTCTGATTGCATTTCTTTGCATTTTATGTCTTAATTTTCAAAGTCTGAACCTCCCCCAAATATCCTAAAATTGACTTATTTAAAAACTCTGATTAGTTTAAATGCTACATTATTTCCACTTGAATGGGGATGTTAAATGGCAGGTCCCACATGGTTAGAGGTAATTTTTATTTTGGGTAGGTTTTCATATGCATAGATCACAATAAAAACAGGTCATACATATATAGCATTATAATGTAAGCAACCATATTCACAAGTATTATTAGTAGAGTCATAGAAGTAAGATTTGAGGTTCAGAATAATCAAAATAATTATAGCCAAAATTACCTTTGGAAAATTCTTTAACTCAATCATGAAGAATAGTATAGGTTTTATGTATACAAATTTGCCTAGTAATACTTATGTATGCTAAAATTTTAAGATCTTGTTAAACTAAAAGAAAAGAGGGAAGTCTATATGAAGATATCTTAGCACTCAAACCGTTAAGGCTTTCAGATGGTTACTGACTCCAAAGAAGTAAGGGATGGAAGGAGTAGTGTCAGAAAGTTACCCTGGTTTCTGTGAGGGGGTACATAACATTTGCTACGTCCAAAGGAAGTTGCCTGTGTTCTCCTGGAAGCACTGCTTCTTATCTTTTGGAGGGTGAGTGGAGAACTCCATTTCCTTTGTAATTAGATGAGTTTGGAATACCTAAAGAGAAGTTATCAGAATTGGATGAATAGGCTATGGAAAATACTGTTTGAAGTGGCAGTGGATGTCACAGTCCTTCTAGCCCACTTCTGAGCTCTCCTGTTTCCTGGAGCGAACTGTGTATGTAAAAAGAGAAAAAAGACCAAAAGCAAATGAGAACCGTGCCAGCATCCGTGACAGTGCTGGAGTATAAAAAAATCCAGCTTATCACTGAGGACTTGTCTGTCCACCAGGCCAACTGTCACTTGGCTAACAATGGTCTTTATATTTTGTGCTTGCATTGTGAGGCACTTTGTTCTGATTTTCAAGGTTAGTAATTGGTGTGTGGTGGTAGTGGTGATGGTGGTGGTGTGTCTGTGTGTGCATGTATATATAGAGGATATGTCAACCAGCTTTTACTTCTGAGATTCAGGCAAAATACTTCTGTCATCAGTTTTGCAGTATTTACAAGTAGTGCTTCAGTAGATTTTATAGACACACATGTATATATACTCACAATTTTACCTTTCTTTCAACCTGAGACTCTCAATTCCCTTCTAACATTTTAAATTTCTTACACTGTGTCCTACCACCAACTATTTTCTACTACTTCAGTCTTTCTGTTTTCACATTTCCTCTTTTTCTTTTTATCCATATCTATAAAGAGCCAAGGCATGACTAATTTTTCTATCATGATTAGAAATAGACCCCAGGGAACATAATTTTCCAGGTAAGAAAACTGATTTTCAAAATGTCAAATCGACTTGTTCAAATCAAAGTAGTTCAATGACAGAATCAATACCATAGTGATGTCTTCTGATTTCTGGTCAATTTGGAAAGATTGTAGAACAGAATATACATGATATCAGTTTCACTAGCTGTATGATTTGGGGCAAGTTAATTAACCTAACCAAGTAAACTTTTGTTTCGTTATCTTTAAATATGAAATAATTAAACCTGAATAAATAGAGTTGTTTTGAAACATCATTGTGTGAATGGATATAAAATGACTTAATACAATGCAATTATGGGGAGTCTCTTCCCTATAGGACTTAACTTTTGCCTATAGCACCATCACAGCAGCTCTGCCTTTCTCTGGCCATTAGCAGAAAGCACAGAACTTGGGAGGTAGTCAATGAATATTTATGAAATGCATAAAGGAAGGTATAATTGAGTGGATATATAAGCCCTTGCTTTCCTCTCTAAGCAGGGCTGAGAGAAAGTGTTTCTGTGCAAGAATCAGGGACTTACACTGGTGGTTCACTTGTGGGCTTGTTTATGCAGGACTTTTAAACAGCAGGCTCTCTTAACAACTCTAACCAGCTGTCTTGCCAGGTCTTTCTGATTCTGTTCACCTCATAGAAGGGCCAAGATACCAAGTTCTAACCAGTTCTCTATAGGAACCCTGTAAAATTGAGGAGCAGAGGGCAAAGTATTTTGGGGGGACGTTTCCGAGCACTTATTCTTGACTTTTACACTTCACCCTCCCAGCCCCCTCATATTGCCAAAGTCTATTTCATTTTGGAGTTTTTTTTTTTTTTTCTCGTGATGCCATCTATACCCTCTCTTAGGTTTAATGGTTTGACCTAGGCCTGAACAACAGCCTATTTCCTTTAAAATAATTGAGACAATATAACATTTTCAAAAGTAGCTTTGCTACATTGTAAGGAAGTTTAAAATATAATATAAACAGCAGAAAAATAGCCACGTTTCAAAATCGTAGGTTTCTATCCCTTCTAGATTGTGCCGCTGTGCCTTTGTAAGCATCCCATTGAACTTCATACCTTCCTGGGTCTCTGATGGAGTCCATGAATGACATCTTTTCTCTTGACATCTTTTCTATCTGGACATTTCTTTCCACTCAAGGTCAAATGTGGAAGGCTTCCCCCAACTTCTTTATACCCTCTAACTCTGTACGAAACTCCAGTCCCAAAATTATGCCCTCCATAGTCAATGGCTAGACTGTGGGGAGTGAAGCAATTCTTCTTCGGATAATCTATCTAGCCCAGCTCTGTGTAATTTCTTGACTTGTTTCTTCAGACATCTTTTTATATCATATGAGGAAAAGATAACTTATTAATGTCCTTTTAAATTACTATTCATCTGCCAAATCAACTTAGTTTCTGTTTCTGAAATACTTACGCCTCTCTGAGAAAAAGATAATCACTCTCTTCCCTGGGCATATTATTCATTTGCATATCTGTGCCTATCCTTTAGTGAGGATAGCTTCCATTGTTTTAAGTTTTATATTCCCAGATATTACTACAGTCCCTGGAGAATGGAGTCCTACAGCACTTGACTTGTATAATAGCTTAGAAACATACCAATCTCTACCTCTGTCCATTAAAGACCTACACATATAGTAACAGAAAGATCATGAGCTCTAACTCACCCAGTACTTGTGTAGTTCTGATTTTTCATATCCTCTTGATCTGGTGTTAACTTTGGCCTTTCAAATCTCATACACCTTCTCTATAAAAACTACAGTTCTGCTGTGTGACGCCTTCCTTGACCATGGGGATTTTCCATATCGGATATACTAGTCAATCCTAGATGGTTCTAAATTTTGCCCGTCTTCTCATTTCTATAATCTCCCACAATAAATCTTGAGTTATAAGACAGCCTCAGTGGAATACATTTAGCAGAATACATACCAGTGGCTTAAATGCTCATATGAATGAGGTGTTACTATCCACACATTAATCATCCATGCCTGAATGTCTGCTTCAGTAGATGATGCCCAATATTTAAATTCCATATTCAAATATATTGTTGTTCAATTTGATTAAAATACAAAAAGTTCTAATATTGTAATTAAGATAGAGATGTAGCACATTGTAATTTATTTAATAAAATTAATCTTTACTTCCTCATTTTCTGTAAAAAAACATATTTTCAAAGTAAAGAGAGCAAAACAATTATTTATTTTAAAAGAAATTAAAATCAAGACAGATGATAAATTATCTAGGTACCTTACATAATTTGTCTTTACATAGTGCCTATGTAAAGGCAAATTAAATCCTAGGGCAGAGAAGAATGCATGTACACACACATATATAAACTCTTATGATATGTAAACTTTGTGATAGTTGGTGAATCAACATTTGTGGTAGAGATGACAAAAGGCTGGGAAACTGGCAAATATTACAGTAGTATCCACAAAAGGAAATGGATAAATTCTACATATTTTATTTTGGAAAGCTTATATCAATCCATAGAAAAATTCTAGGTCAGATTATTTGTTAGCTTTTATGTAGATTAAGGTTCACTAGTAATTGACATGAGTCTTTAAGAAAACTTTATATTTAAGTAACACGATTTTCTATTAGGACAGTTGTTATCTAGATTAACTCAAGGAAGTGCCAAAGATGTAGGGTCAGGTTTTCTTAATACATATGTTTAGACAAGATGTTAAAATGTGACCTATATAATAACTAAATGAAAACTATGATCAGTGTTAGCAAAACAAAGTCAATCCAATCTATGTTGTTGAATCTTCAGTGACTGCAGAAATGGATCCTTCTGACACTGAATGGTGAGAGTCAGTGTTGGAGATGAGAGGGAAGGAGTTTGTCCTGATAAAATCAGTTGAGGCAAAGAATCTTCACGATGGTGTGACCCATATCATCATTATGCTCAGTACGGAATAGTTACTGTCCACAAAAATTAAGAGGAATTGAGTATTCAGACCAGCTGGGTGGAAAATTTGGGTTCCAGTAAGTGGAATAAGAAGCCTTTTCTCCTACTCCTGCCTCTTCTCTAACCTGAAAGAATCTTGTATTGAAACTTGAGTTAAGCTAATGTGGACATGCAGGACTAGCAATAGCTATTAATATCTCTCAAGGTTGTTTTAGAATGGATTATTTTGCTAGTGGAATGCTGGTCTAGATCAGAGGTTTTCAAACGTCCTTAAACACTAGAAAACACTCCCCCACTCCCTCCAAAAAAAACAGATCAGCTTGAGTAAACACACCTGTATCTAACCTGGCTTCCTTTCTTACTTGCTCCTTTATAATCGTCCTCTTACTTCACATAACAAAGTCATACTTCTCTTCCATCCTGTGTTACATCCATCGTTGAATTGTCCTGGTGTGGAAGACTCACTCAGCACAAAATAAAATGACTATTGCAAATTTTAGTATCTGTACTAATAAAGTAAATTAATCTAATGATAGTACCAAATCCACATGCAAATCACGTGATTTCTAATTCTTTTCTTTCAACAAAACCAAAAGAGTACCTAATTAATTTGCTATTTGATGATAGATCAAGTAGAATAGAATAGATGGTGAACTCTATCTTATTTTAGCAATAAATAATATTCATCCCTGGAAACACAAATTAATTGGAGAATAAAACTGCATTCATCTCATTAAGAAATACATTTCTAATAAAAATGTTCTTTATGTGTAATAATTATTACAAAACATAATATATTCATCTTGTATCATTCAAGTTTGTACTACAAATAATTGCAATTATAATGAATGCAAAATAAAGTTTTAATACTTAAGACCCTTGTCGTCACAGGAAAATTTCAAAAAGTTAAGTTTCCATTTACCCCTTTTTTTTTCTTTTGCAGAAAATTATGCTAGGGATATCAATAAAAGACCAAAACCTAATAAATTTTTATATTGTCATAAAAT
>NW_011888806.1:2674141-2697150 GCF_000151845.1 Pteropus vampyrus | reverse complement strand
GCTATTATTAAATAATATGATATATATACATAAAATACATGTTAAATTTCTTGCTAAGCTATTAGTTACATATAGTAGATACTCAGTAAAAATTGTTGACTATAAAATAATTGTTAGTTTTTTGATATATCATGTCGTACATTTTTTCCTTAAGCAGGTTCAGTTTTTCTGTGTCTATCTATATCCATCCTTTTAGAAAATTATGCAAGTCCTATTTTATCTATTGTTAGAAGATCTGATAAAAACAAGTTATAAAGTAATATATTTCAAAATTAGAAATTTCTTAATATTTAAAATTATATTTATTATTCTAATGTTAATGTTTATAGCAGTAATTATATAGTAATAGATATAGTTTATAGTGGATTCAGATTCAATTAGATTCCACAATTAACAACCTACTCAATTATCTTATAGCAATTAGACTTCAGTACATCATAAATAATGGCTAAAACAAATGATTTATATCTGGGTTGAAAAACTACAAACCAATGAAAATAGCAGCTGCCCTTAATAATTGGATATAATTTTGTTTTATGTGTTTTAAATACATTTTGAGATTTTTATTAAAGCACTTATTAGATAAGAGAAAATAACCATACTAGTGTGGTTTGCATTATTACCCTAACTAAAAATGACAAGGTTCTCAATTTGGAATTGTTTTTCAGAAAACAGATGTGCATTCCTTGGATTAACCATAGTTTATGTAAGGACTTGACTTGAAATGATATTATCTAAGCTTCTATATGAAAACCAGCTTAATTTATTAAAAAGTATTTGCACTTAAATTGCTTTGAGATCCTGCCTGGAAATTAAAACTATATTGATAGTTATTGATTTTTATCAATAGAAATATATTATGGTAAGGATCTTATTTCTGTTCATCAAGTTTTACTGTGAAAATCTTGAGGTACACATACAGTGGGAAATAATCATATAAGTAGAAGCATGAGCTGTGAATGAGGAGATCCCAGCTTAGGTATGTGATTTATCCTTAGTTAGTTTTATTTATTATTTATTTTTTATTAACTTTATTGGGGTGACATTGCTTAATAAAATTATCTAGGTTTCAAGCGTATAGTTCAGTAATACATAATCTGTGCATTGCATTGTGTTCACTACCTAATGTCAAATCTTCTGTCACCATATATTTGACCCCCTTTACCTTTATTTACCTCTCTCTCCCCTCTTGTTTAAAGATGAGGCTCAGATCATGAGAAGCATTAAACCCATTGCACACAGTGCTAGCCAAATCACAACTGCAGCATTGTATTGAAACTTTCCCTCATCAATTTAAAAAATGTATACAACGTGGTGCTCCTCAAATGTAGGTACACATTTAGGAGCATTTGTAAACTAGAATGCCTCCAGAAGGAGGCATGCAGGATTGTAAAAGTCTAGAAAGCATGCCACATAGAAGCCACTGACATTATCTAGTCTTGAAAGAGTAAACTCAACAGAGTTATCTTTAAATATTTAAACTACTTTGCAAAATAATAAAATAATTAGATTTTTCCTGTGATGGTCCAGAATTCAGAAGTAGGATTAATAATGAAAGTGAAAAGAATACAGATTTTTGTCTTATCAAATTACATTTAAAACCTAATTCTTTGGCAATAGGATAAATTGCTTTATGGGCTACTCGGTGGAAGTACCTAAGCCAATCATCTTTTAGAAACATTATAAACATACTAAACTCTGATATTCCTATATATTTAAGGTTCTTACACTACTTTGAAATTTCTTTAAAATTCTAAAATTCAGTGTTTCACAACGGTTTATGTAGAAAATCTCTTGTTACTTTTATTATATAACAAGATAGCTTTAACTTTGAATGCACTTTCATTCATTCGATCAACAAATATTTATGGAGAAGTTTCTATATGCCAGAGGTGGTGTTAAGTACTGGGGCAGAGTGGACATAGTGCCAGTCTTATGGAGGTCAGAGATTAGTAAAGCAGACATTACTCAACAGTCACATAAACAAATGGGTAATTACGAATTCTGCTAAATGTTATGAAGAAAATGTGCAGCTATAAGCTTCCTTCCATTTAGCCATCACCAGCTAGTGCAGTCCACATCACTTCTTATCTGTATAACACACAGTCTATTTATTGGGTTCTTTGTTTCGACTTATGCTGCCCTCTAAACCTTTCTCAGCTCCATAGTATAATTTCCTAAAAAGGCAAATCAGATCATGCCTCCACCCTGACTGAAATCCTACAATGTTTCTGTTGCTCTAAAGATAAACATTACTATTATTAACTTGGCCTGAAAAGACTTTTGTAATATAGTTCATTTCTATCTCCAAGGCTATCAGATTAGTTCCCCCATTTTCCATACTTCAGACTCTCTGAGGTTTTTCAACACTGGACAATTACTCATTATCTTCTGCAACTGGGTCTTTGCAGATGCTGTTCTCTCTGTCGAGAATCTAATGCCTGATGATCTGAAGTGGAGCTGAAGTGGTGATGCTAGTGCTGGGGAGCGGCTTCAAATACAGATGAAGCTTCTTTGCTTGCTCATCTGGCGCTCACCTCCTGCTGTGAGGCCCACTTCCTAACAAGCCACAGATCCATGGCCTGGGGGTTGGGGACCCCTGATGTAGATAACTTCATCACATCTAAATTCACATGTTGAATTCTTAGACACAATTATAGATCATTCACTTAATTAATCAACAAACATTTGTGGAACTCCATTTTGTACCAAGCATTATTCTAGATATTTGGATTACAGGAGCAAACAAAACAGAGATACTTGCCCTCGAGGGAGGAAAAACAAAGAGCCTTGCTAATTTACACTCTTCCTCAAAAGTTAAAACCAATATCTGAATGCTTAGATCAAATCATTGGATATAAAACTGTATTCTCACAGATTTTCCAATGTTAAAGGTTTCTGATAATTCCTAGAATTTTAAGATTAGGTAGAAGACTACATAAAAAGAAATAGTCTTTGACAAAAACACACACTGCTCTACATCTACATTTTATACAGAACTTGGCTCATTTTATGCCTTGTAACTTCATAACAGTTGATAGTGTGCTAACATTATATTTGTACATGCATATTTTATGTATATATTAATATGTACAGTGCATATGTATTTATGTATGATAACATAAATAGATTCTATAGTATTTTCCACAGAAGGATATAAACTGATATTTTATCTTGCACGTATTAAGGAATTTATTCAAAATTAATTTTAATATTTGGGAAATTAAACTTACGGTTTTATAGACAATGATTGTAAAATTTACTTGGTCGTTAATTAACTAGTAGTTATTTCAGGAAACTTTTATTCATCACATTTTATTCAGTGTTGAGGATAAAGGGAGGCTTTTACAAATCAGAAGACCTCTTCACTGGTCTGAGGAATTTATAGTCCACCTAGAGAGACAACATAAATGAAACAATATGAGGCAGTATATCCACAAAGTATAACAAAAGCATAGTAAAAAGTGAACATAAAAGAAGAAAACAAGAAAACTTTTTCTCACCTCAATTATTTTCAATATATTTCCTTATTCGGCAAGATAACAGCAATACAGCAATGTATTTATGTTATATCAAATAAATTGAACTAGCTAACCTGTAGTTTCTGATAAGAAATACCTGCTAACTAGTGTTTCGTACTACTCAAAAAAAAAAAAAAAAATGTACAAGCAGCAACCTGGAATCTCCAGGAAGCTTCTGGGCACATTAGATTGTGATTTTATTTTCTTACGATCAGGGTATCTCGGTTTGAAGGTTTTACAGTTTATGGATCTTAGAACAATAACAGTTCAGTGAGAGCTTTTCCTTTGTAGCTCACTGAAATGAGGGAGCGGTCAAAGGCAGTCTAAGGCATCAATAGCAGCTTGGAAAGTAGCTGTGTCAGTAGAGGCAACTGCCAGATAGGATCTCGCGGTGGTAATTGTAGCTCTGCTTTCTTCCGTCACCCTGATTGCGATGAGAGCTGAGATCCTGGAGCTATAGATTGAGGAAATATCATGAAATGACAAGACCATTGGTCTGGATAAAACTACAGTCAGTAAAGATGGAAAATAAACTTCCACGTGTTTGCCTTTTGCAGCCTCAGAGGCTTCGAGTAACATTTTACCAAATTGCTTTTGAGTCCTTCATAGTTGCAACGGTTTTTCTTTGGGTCACTCAATAGTTTAAAAACTGCTAGGAGTTGTGAAATAGTGTAAAAGGGATATAGAATATATACATATATATATACATATATATATACACACACATATTTTTTTCTTAAATGCCATTTAATCTAATAAAATTTAGCCTGAGAGGACATGCTAATTTAAAAAGTTATCAATTCCCACTCTTGATGAAATGAATAATATTCATACTCTAAAAATTTCTTTATTTGGTTGAGGATTGGCCAAAACAAACTTTTTTCCATTGGCCTACATATTGTTTTCATAGGGCTGAATCTTATCATTCGAAAAAATTAATGTTACTCCAGATTTCAGGTATTATTTATGCTAAATGGTTTTGTATGTAGGGCACACAGTTTAAAAGGGTGCACTCTGTAATATTAAATAATATGAAAAATGAATGCTGAGAACAGAATTTAAAAAACTAAAATGCTTGACAACTGACAAATGGTCCAATTAACATTACAGACATTTCACCAAGTTGAAAAATGAAAAGCAAACAAACAAAAATTTATTTGTATTAGAAGCAGAGTTTAGAATTTTATAAAAATCATTTTTTTTTTCTATTTCAGCAAAATGACTTAGGATTAGTTTTCTGAATTGCTTATCTATGGTGCTTTAAAGAGAATACATTATATGCGATTAGCTGCCTAATGATTTAGATGAGTTATTGAAAAGATTTCAAATAAACTGGATTTTCATGTCTTGAATCATTCTGTGCCATTGGATAAGTCTCTTAAGTATCTGAGAACAGGGGCATCTGCCTCATTGTCACAGTCCGAGGTGCTGGACAAGTGTGGGCACATAGCAGATCTTTAGACCTTCAAGATATTTTTGTTGAATGGGTGGATAAAGGCCCTAACAAGAAAATGAACACAAAAAAACAAACTATCACTCTGAATATGGAAACATTCTGGATTGACTATCAGTAAAATTGAGTTCAGGTTGAGGAAAGCGAGTTTTGACAAATTGATCATGTTACATGAATAAAAGATGTTATAATTCTCCCAAATAATTTCTACCATCAGATCTGTAGGAAAAAGCAAGTAATAATAAAAAAAAATGTTTTCTAAAGATGAATTTAAAATTACTTATGTATCCTCAATTATAGGAATAAAGGGAAATATAAAGAGCACACAATTCTTTTTTGATATTTTTTTGTTTTGGAAAACTTCTCCTTGGTTGGAAAAATGATTATAAGAAGACAGAAATAAAAAGGTGGTGAATCCACAGCAAAATTACAGCATGACGTGTTTACTGGTTTCAATTCTTTCAGCATAATCTCTCACTAAAGATCAATTCATTCATTCTTTTGCCCCTTTTTTCCTTCCTTTTTTCCTTCCTTCCTTCTTTCCTTCTTTCCTACCTTCCTTTCTTTCTTTCTCCCCCTTTTTTCTCTTTCTTTTTTCCTTCCTTTCTGTACAGACTTAGGCAAATTTATGAAAAGATTCAAACATCTACTCTGAGATTTGGACAGGCCTAAGGGACTTTGGGAGAGCTACCTGCTTTAACAGATGCTAAGGGTATGGTCAAGGGAAGTATAGGAATTTGGAAATATGGGAGAGCAGAAAAGATACAATTCCCTTCTTTTTCTTCATTTGCTAATTCCCTTCACAGTCTCTCCTATCACACTTTTGCAGTAATCCTGAAGCATCTAGTATACACGGTAAATATTTTCCTTGATCCTCCACATTTTTTTGGTCCTTCAGTTACCTTCATTAAACAGAAAATCTCTTAATTGTTTCATTAAGTTTATTCAAATCTCTAAGAGGTATCAGAGTATCACCAACAATCTCCTACTAATAAGTCTACTGTTAAGGCATGAATTATTTCTTCTTGTTTGTCACATGTTTCAGAGTCAATAATTTTTTAATTCTTAAGGAACACTCTCTTCTAGAAAATAATACCAGACATTGTAGAAAACATCGGATTGTATCTCAACTTGTTGCCACTGGTTAGCTTTCCTGGAAGTTCAGTTCTTGAGAGCATGTTTCCTTGAAATTACCTTATAGCATGAGAGGTTGAGAATCAATTCTTCTTTTGTTATTTAGAGTCTGCTAGGGATTACACCTAAGTACGAAGGTACCACACTTCTTAAAAAAACTAAAAAGTTACCATAGTTAAATAATACTGGACTGCTGGGTGCCAGATTTTTTTTAAAAGCAGATTCATCTGGAAAACCAGTATGGGCACAAGACATTTATTGCATGATTTCATTATACATTCATATCTCAAACATTTAACATGTTGTCAGGAATAATACTTTGAGCTCTTAAACCTTAACCAAATCTAAATCAGGAACTCACAGAAAATTAAATCTCCAGTCAACCAATACATCAAATTATGTTATTTTTGTTCCTAGTTATTCCAATGAATTCATGAAAAGAAAAAGCTAATAAAAATGTGACTTAAAATGCAAAAATAATTCCAAAAAGTGTGCCAAATAATATAAGTATTTTTAGAAGGGTCATTGACCATACAAAAGCATCCATTAAGTGAGATAACCTAGTTGATTTAATAAATTAAAAAAAAAAAGAAGGAATACTAGTATAATAGACTTATAGAGGGTGGCTTTAGGAAATATATTGATTTGGAGTAGTTCATTCTTGACAATTTCCAGTCTTTCGTGAAATAAGTCATAGATCAGTTGTATGGTAATAAAGGACGTTTGAAAGTTTTAAAGAGTAGTGTGAGCTGTGAAGTCTGACCAGTATTAATATTATCTTATAGGGGTTAAGATAGGTGAGTACCTAAAGAACATTAATCTATGAAAGGAAACCATATGCTAGATAAATAGGTATTTTGTTTTCCTTGACCATTAAACTTATGTTTGAATAATACCAAAGTACCTAAAGAATAAAATATCTATTACATGAATATTAGGCTTTACAAAGTCTCTATCTTCACAACAGACAATTTTCTGGATATCTAATATTTACCTAGTATAGGTATGAACTAGGATTAGCAAGCAATGCAAAAATAAAAGCAAAAAATATTAGAGTAAAACAACATGTATTACATCATGCTCTATATAAAATATTCACTAAGCTATAATTAATTATGAAATTATTTAGGCTTCACTCTATAAGTTTGTCTAAGTTTTGAGTTGCATAAACTTTTTCTCCCCAATATTTTCTACTTCAAATAATGTTGAAAAATATGTTCTATCAGCGAGGTAGAAATTTTAGGACTTTTTATGACCCAATTTTGCCGTATAATCAAATATTTTTATTTTATAAAAACATTATTAGATGCCTCTTTCCATATCCCAAAGATCCAAATTCGATTATTTAAAATTATTAAGCTATGCATAATTAGGCACTGTATAGGACATTTGTCACATATATACATACATACATACATATATATACACACATATGTGTATATATACACACACATAAATGCATTCAATGAAAATATACTCAGTTGATCGACTTTTTAAGGTGAAAAATCTCAGGAGAATAAGTGGATATCAGAAAGTTAGGTTTTTATCACCTATATTTTAAGTTAAAAATAATGTTTCTAATATAAAATCTGGAATCAATATATATTCAGCCTGATTTTCTACAACTTTTACTTGTACATATTTATTTTAATTACATTTGACACTTGCACTAAATTTTTAGAATATTGAAATCTATCAAAATGCCCTTTTCCTGACTATTACAAAGGAGAGAGATTATATTCCTATAAGTCTTATCCACATGAAAAAATATATTGCAGTATGACGAGAGGAGATAAGAATATTATATTAAAAAATTGAATACAATTTTTAAGAATAGCAGTGTTGCTACTGTGGGGTGAAAAAAATGAAAAAAGAAATTTCCCTTTGTGGATAATATGTCCATATTTGCTTGGTGAGGCAGTATTAATATTTTGATAAGAGCAAGATTTAATATATAATTTTAGATGACTAACAACTTGTGTCAAACATTATGCTTTTTTGAGCAGCATATTACACTTACAAAAAGTAATTTATTTTTCTATTTGGAGATGCTCAGGATCCTTGCAAAAGTAAAGATGCATAGCACTGATGACACAAGTCTGCTAGGTCCGAGTTCTATTTTGTGAAAATTGTCTAAATAATAATTTTGCTATTGATTGAAATAAAACATGTTAAAAATTATATATATCAGTTAGTTGATGGTGATTTTCATTAATATATAAAGCACTTTTCATGGCAAACATGAAATTTCATTTGCCCGATTGCCTAGGAAGGTACTAGAGTGATGCAATTTTTTGATTATTTAATCACGTCATCCCTTCTCTAGTATTTATTGCGTATAGAAACAACTAAGAAATTAAATGTGAGTCTGGCAGAGAAAGATTATAGATTATGTGATTATGAAATCTGATTTTTAGTATTTTACCATATTTGTGAGTCATAACCTTAGGATGAATTCAGTATCCAGAAGTTAAGTTTACATTTGCCTAAGAGCTCAGAATGTCTTTGCTTAGCTGTGATTTTTATGTAATTTTGGTCATACACCTTTCTTTAGTATGACACATCATGTTGAAAGCAAAGTTCAATAATCTATACTGACAGGAAGTGTGAGGAGATCTATTGGTCTGAGTTGTGAAACTGGTTGCTTCTTGGAAATAAACTGTGTATACTGAGAGGAAGAATATATTCGTAAGTATGATAAATCAAATAGAGTATTGATATGACAACCCTACACAATCATAATTATATAATGAATCATTAGATTTCCTTGAGAACATCTAAACAAATGCTAAATTATGTTAATGTTTTTAATACAGAAGCAAAACTGAATTTCTGAGGAAGACTTAATTTTGTTAAACTCTCCTACATCCTTTAACTAACCCCCCCATCCTAAACTCCCCCTCCAACCCTCCACTGCTCTGCTCTTCCAATTGCTTCTTATTTGCTTTATTATTTATTTCAAACAAATCCACATTTAAGTCTCCCACGGATTTTTTTCACGCTTGCCTTGAAACATCATGCTAACATGCTTTAAAAATGCTAGTCCATTTACTACCTAATAAACATAATAGTATTCTGTTTTATAAATGAAAAAACTTGAGATTTAGTGAGATTAGGTTACTGTTTAAACTCATGCATCAGAAATTGTTAAAGCCAGAAATTAACCTCAAGTCAGTCAGAGGTATACTCCTACCAGTACACGAACTTTTAAAATTTAATTCTCCAGACTTTATCCAAGAGAAAATCCTGTTACATCACGGCAGCATTCAGATCAGCCGCTCGTTTAGCAGTGCTTTCTAAGTATCTCAGATAAACTATCTTCTTCATAGAAGAAATAAGTGAGGGCATGAAAATCTCAGGTTTAAGTCCTGCTTGTATAAATTACTAGTCTCTGTGTTTTAGTTCACCTATCAGTGAGGGGTAACCATGTTCACCTCATAGGTCATCATCATGAAGATTCAATGTGATATCCAATGTAATAGTACCTATGGACGAGGAGTTTTTAAAATGGATTATTATGCTATTATTATGGACAGAGTCCTGCACTAAGTATGAAAGATGAGTGGGTAGAAAGTTTAAAATATAATTAAGGAGACAAAGGACCAATACATAAAATGACTTTAGGACAATTATAATGCAAGTTAAAAATTATACACACACACATACACACACACATATATGTGTGTGTGTGTGTATGTGTGTGTGTATACACATATTCCTAAATGAGGACTAAGAATAATAACTAAGAATAATAATAAGAGAGAGATCTAAGAGGACTAAGAATAATAATAAGAGAGAGATTGGGTATTACAGATTTCTGGGAACAGGTGCATTGCAATATGTTGGATGACTAAGTAGTACTTGAGATTAAGTGAATAAAAGTTAAAGGAGATAAATGAGGTGGCACTAAAGAGGAACTGGAGCACTCGACTGAAATGGAAACTTGAGGTGTTTCTAGTTCACCTATTCTTCAAATCAAATAACAGCTAGTAATTGTTTAGTGCTTTCTAGGTGCCAAAAACTCTTCTGTCAATTCTGTGATAACCTAGTCCTCACAGCGACTATATGAGGAAGGTGCTATTCTTGTTTCCTCTTTACAGGTAAGGAAACTGAGGCACAGAGATGCTGGTTGCCTTGCCTAGGGTCACACATCTAGAGTGCAGCAGATTCAGAATTCCAAATCCAGTATTTTCAACTCAGGCAGTCTGTTTCCAGAATCTAAGGAGCTCCCAGAGAGGCACTTACCACACACTAGAGGCATGTGGAGATGTGGCCATAGGAGTGTGGAGCATGGTTTAAGTTTAAGGATCAGAGACTTGTGCCATTTGTTATGCTAATTGAGGGTTAAACCCAAATGCTTCCTGCTTAATTCCTAAGAATCAGGGGATCTGAAATCTATCTTTGTGCAGGGATTGACAGTAACTTTCCTGCAGAAAATGATAAGCAAGTTGGATTAAAGGACTAACTCCCACCTCAGAAACAATCACATAGTGCTGAGACAAGGGAATGAACAATACATGTAAATCTTACTACAGAAGGGTAAGTAACAGGGGTCAGGATGACACCTGGGAAGGAATTTGGAAAAGAGGAAAAAGATTTCACCTAAGATTTAGTAATGAGTTCCAGATGGATGTTTGGGGAAAATAGAAAGGAAAGAACGGAGAATAAAGAAGCAAGACACCATCTTAAAAACCCGGAAGTTTTCAGCAGGTGAAATGGAGGTGCTATCAATATTAGGCAGAATTTAAAAAGTGGAAAAATTAAGGTGAAATGGAGCTGATTTATTCTTCATAACACTGAGCTAGGGGCAAGTTTTAACTCATTTGTGAAATACTCTCTGAACAATTTTTATATCAGAGTTAAGCATTTCCAAACACGAATTTTAATGAATTACTTGTCGACAAAGTAAGAGTTATAAAAATGCTTAAAAGAGTATGAGAGACATTGAATTATTTGATGTAGGAAAAATAAGGCTCAAGAGTGACAAAAATTTTCATACACAGGTTTTGTATACATGTATAGTGATCAATTTATCATCTCCAATGAAAGCAGAACAACAAAAATTAGAGAGGTATTAAAGACCAGATCTGGATAGTATGAGAAGTAGTCTCTCAATATGTACATCCCTAAAAATGGAATTTGTATCTGTCTAAAATATTTTAGCACATTTCAGTCAAAGTGACCTGTCATATTGTCTTTGTTAAGTTTTGTAGCTCTGGTTTCACTGACTTTGCAGTTGATACAGCTCATATCCACTACATAAAACAACTGCCCTACGTGCCTTGAGGTTGGAGAGCTGAGAGGTTTTCTAAATTCATGTAACAAGTTAGTAGGCCTTTGACCTTTGAGGAGTCTCAGGCTCTCCATCTTTACTCCTGGTGGCCTTTCATGGCAGGAGGCAAACAAATGGTACCAAGATTCTCAAGAATTCAAAATTCAATGCAGAAGCCTCATGAAATGATGTCTTTGGAATCACATTTTTGATCAGTGCCCTATCTCCACTTGAGAATTAAAATTTGTCATCAAATTTATGTTTTACTTCCTTCTCCTTTCATATCATGCAGTTCCCAAATGGTTAACATCGTCTCCGTCTTTGTGTTCAGTCGTTAACAGCAAGGCAGGCAGACAGCTAAGTGGGGCCCTTGCAAAAGGAGCCATATGAATAAATGTAAAAAATAAAAGAAAAAGTTCTTCTTCCAGATAGGAAAAGAAAATATCTTTTCCTAAAATAAGAAATGAAAACAATAACAAAGCGTGTGAGTTAACTAACATTAGTTTAATTATTTAAAGACCAGATATTTCTCCAGCAAATCTGAACACCAAGCATCTTCAAGATGTTTGACTTTTTACTAGCACTTGGAATATTAAATTGTTGAATTAAATTGTATGTCCTTGGTACATGCAAAAGGAGGAAATGGAGAAGAAACCTGGGTGAGTATGCAAAGGACTAGCCAGATCATGTAATTTTTACAAACCACATGCTCATAGGAAAAGGGCTTTCATAAATTAAACAATGAAACTTCTTGTTTTCAAATGTAAACTCCTTTTTATTTTTTAATGCTACAATTTCTGAATACTAAATGAATTTCGAATTATTTTTTCAAGTAAACCATAGGACTCTAAGTGAGACTTTATTTTACCTTGAAGAAACAGCTTTTATAAAGGAGATTAAAAACATGCAGTTTTAAAAAACATTATTTAAAAATAAAATTTTAAACTTGACATGGATGTAGGTGTCCAGAGCACAGGATTGAAGCCCAGAAGCCCAGGTATCTGTTTATCTGACAGATGAGTTCTGGCCTCAGGAGGCACATTCTATGGCCCTGATTTCTACTAAGGTAAGATGATAACCCCATTTCACGCTTCTCTGCTGAGCTGTGACCGTTATTTGAAAACTCAAACTGAAGCCAGACTAAATTTTATCTAATTAATCAGACCTATAATGATGTAATGTTGTTTCTACTATTTTCTTTTCTCACATTTCTTATTAATTAAAATTTTAATTTTCTTCATTAATTACTTATTGGATAATTATTCTAAGAACTTGTTCTGAGTGCTCCCCAACTTCTGGCCTTGCGCCTTTCCTGGCTCACAATGAGGCTGTTTTCTGGTAAAGTTCTAGTAGTGACTAGCATCAGCTGTTTCATTTACTGACTTCAGTGTTTGCAATAATATGAAAGCTGTGAGAATGCTCCATGCCCCCGAAATGGACACAAAGTCCTGTATGCTTTGTGTCTGGTGCCTTTTCTGCCTCCATCTCCTTCCTGTCCCTGATTTCTGAAAGACTGGGGTGGGTAAGATGGAGAAGGTCTGGCTTCTAGTAAAGCCATTGTAATTACTTCTCAGTGTTACCTGATGACTCTTGGGAGCACTTCTTTGTTCCCCCTACTTTGGCAAGTATACCTTCGTAAGGACAAAATTGATGACAAACGTAGAACTGTTATTATTTTTTCATCAATAAAAGTCAGTAAAATCACAAAGACAATTGAATTTAATCATTGTTATTTATTACTGGGTAATCTGTTGATAAGTTGGCTAATGTCTGGATAGGTAATAAATTCATGTAAAATTCATATATTTTATTATTTATTCCATATAATTTTATTTTCTTGCCTTTATTTTAATAAAATCACTAATTAGATTATTATAATTAATATGTTTATTCATTCTTTTTGTTAAACATTTTTTGAAGCATTATAATTCTTACATACTTTTATTAATTTCAAGTTAGAGAATTTTGTCTTGGCTGAGGCAGTAATAAATGGAATAAAATCTTAAAGCCATGTTTAAATAAAAATATATAATAAATTTGATGCTATGTTCATTCATTGTAATAAAATCAAATATAAATCATCACAGTCATGGAAAATACTACAAAATATTTTAATTTTATTTTACGATTTACTTGTAAGTCACAATTTTTACTGCTAAAGCAACGTATAAATCTACACATACTTAAAATGTTTTTCTTTTAAATATTTCAATGCTACGTTAGTAGAGGAATCAATATTGCTCAATTTGGCCACACATATCTTAACTCTAACATAACTTAAATCTTGATCTGTACTATCTAGAAAAGTCTCTATAGAAATTAATTTCAAGATTCAATGTGATCTAATATCCTTATATTTTATTAAAATATATTTCATGTAAAATTTGTTTCAATTTAGAAAAATAATTTCTAAATAAGAAAATATTTAAAAAATTTAAAGTAAAACAATCAAGTTTAAATTAGTTTTGTAACCTGTTGCTATCATGATTAATACTATTAATAATTCATATCAAGTAACTGCATGTAGCTCAAATTAAAATTTTTCATTTCTAACAAAAAACATAATTTGATCTTGATTTGAGGAGCATCAGCATATTTCCTTAATTTTGCTAATGAATTTTATCTCATCTGAATTAATTCTAATGATATTAACAAAATTTAATCAGCATTCCCTAATGTGTCTGAGAGTCATTGTAAGATCGAACGAGATACATGTCTCATTCAGTTGTTCCACCTTTGGGCAGATCCGGAAAATATCATATAATCTTGACTTGTTCCAAAGATTATTATTACTATTGGCACAATTGAGACCATGTTTCTTTGTGAATATTTCACACTGTAAGCCTTGCTTGGCACAGAGACAGTACCTAGAGTTTTAGCCAAAATTCTGGCTTGTACATCCTTTCTTTTGAACCATTATGCATTTATCTCTGAAATCAATGCCTAAAACTGAAAGTTCTTCATTTCATTCAAAACATGACCTTTTTACATCAAGGAGAAAACCAATGAAAATCTCTTTAATGTTTCTGTTTTTATCTAGTATTTCAAGTTTGTATAATAGATATTAATTGTTCAATATGATTTTTGTTCCTTAGAACTGTTCAACTCGTGTACTATTTCCTTTTTTATTTTAGGTATGATGACATTCTCTCACTTTAATACCCTTCACATTAATAATATTATTGTGAATTACTAAGTAATTCACAATAGCAATCTGTTAGTAATCATCTGTTTTAATATTTTATCTGTCTTCATATTTGGTTCTTTTACCACCATATTTCTAAGTCATTTCTATTAAATCTAGTCATTCTCCATTGTTTTCCCAAAATAATGCAGTGCTATTACCATAAAAGCATTATTGTGCTCGGCTAAATATTGAAGAAACATTATTAGTCTTTTAAGAACAACATTGCTATGTTCTATATTGGTAATTACTTGTTTGTGTTGAATGCTATTGATTTCCTATTGTTTATTCACTCTTTTTCCCCCCTGGTTCTAGTAATTGCTTGTATGTGTGTTTCTGTGTAAGTGACATTTCCTGTTTTATTCTTTATTTGCCAGTTTAAATGTTTTCAATCATAAACAAGGCCCCAAAGATGATCTTAAGATAGGTTGTGAAAAATGCTGTAGTAGAAACAAAGTACTTTGCTTTTGAATTTGGAATATTAAAAGTCTAATTTTCTGGTGTGAGGAAAGAATGGGAAGTTATCGTTTAATGGGTATGGAATTTTAGTTTGGGATAATAAAAAAAGTTTTGCAGATAGTGGTGATATTTGCACAATAATGTGAATGTATTTAACGACACTGAGCTATACACACAAAAATAATAAAATGGTAAACTTTATGTTATGCATATGTGCATATTTTACCACAATTTTTATAGAAAGTTCATTTCTATAGTTTTTTTCTCCATTTGAAATAATTTTGTTCTAAAATTAAATGTAAATATTCTGCCGGGATAATGGAAAGAAAATTCATAATAATAAAATTAAATAGAATTATGCTCTGTCACAAATATTATCATGTTCTCAGAATGATATTATTATCATTTTCCAGAATTACCGTCTAGTAAACATAGTAAATAATTAAGAACTTTTGTTTTTTTACTTTATTTACCAACTTAATAAATATAATTTTTTTCATACTCTAATATTCAATCTAGAGTTGCATTTGTTTGTTATGAATCATAAATTTGACATGAGTAATTAATTCTTTTTATTTTCATTGTTTTGATCATTAATTACATCATCCTGCAAATAATAAATGTCTGATTCCATCTGACCTATTCAAGTTGAAAATTAAGTAATGTATTTTTATAATTTTATAATACTTATTTTTATTATTTTGATTAGTAATTAAAATATTAATAAATATTTAATAATGTGCCATTTGTGAATTTCATATGTCATATTTGACAGAAATCTATTCACTTTTCTTGTTAGCATTTTTAAAAATTTAAGCAGATCAACTTGGAAGATTTCTTATTATTTTTTCTTTTCAGCAGTTTTTTTGAGCTCCATTTACATATCTTTTATTTCTATCATGATCTCGACCTTTGATCAATCACAGTGATATAAAGTTTTAAAACTTAAGTGTAATTGTATTTAAAAAATTCAAAACAATATATTTTTATAAAAATTTATACGAAAGTAATATAAAATAAGCAGAACATAAAATGTCAAAGAAATAAAATTATATTCCATACCTATTTCATTTATTAAATTACTTTCTTGATAATGCTTGATTTCAGCACTTGGGAGAGAGTACTTTGAAACGATGAAGTTCTACCCTAAAGAGTACAGTTTATGCTTGAATCAGTGACCAACTCATTATGCTATTTACTCCTATAGCAAGAACAATTCATCTTGTAATCAAGGTTAGATATGAAATGACTGTTCTTCTTGTTATGTCTTAACAACACACTCACAGAAGTTTTTGCTTTCATTCTCTGCGACTTGGAGTGAAGTTGCTTTGGAGGGCTTAGTTTTCACAGAAGGAATGTCTTTACCATGGCCATGCTAAAAGGTCCATAAATTGGAATGCTATGTGACCATTCTGTACTTTTCATGGTTTTGAACCAACATGCAAAGAAAATGGGGGATGGAGGTGTCACTCTAATGGTTGGGGAAATGATCAAGAAGTAATTGTGATCGTCCTTTCTAATAGGGGTATGGGTGGTCTATGCCTGGAGCCTAGTGGATTCTCTAAGCTTCCTTTTAATATTTTCATGTTGAATAGTAAAAGTTACTGGAAAACTACACCAAAGCAAAACAGACACATACACAAACAAAATATTGAGGATTTAAATTCTTTAGGAATAAAATTTTGGATCACCCTACCAGGTAAAGAACCCTAATCATCTAAGGTTCTGGCTGAGGTCAGAGGTAACATATGATGGGTAGGTAAAGAAGGGTAATTACGGCCTCGTGGCCAATTATAGAATGAGGAATTTAAACTTGGCATATTTTCCCTTGCTTTATGTATGCGTGTCACCTTGTTGTTTTATATAAGGGTGGTTAGTGTTGTTTAATTTTGCAGTTTAGTCTTTAAATTAGAATATTCGGGTGGAAATTTGACTGATCTTTAAGAAGGTATCGATAACTTCCAGAGAGGAATACTGTGATTGCCACAGAGTACACCCCAGTACGTCCACAGAGTAACAATGGCTTCACATCTACATCTCACATTTTATGGGAGCAAGTGAGAGTTTTGTTTAAGAAAGAGATGTATTTTTGGTAGGCAAAAATATTATTATTGTTGTATTGGAGTTTAAATATATGCAGAAGATAGATGTTGAGTGGTCAAAAGTTATAAATTGTGTAGGTTACTAAATTTTTGGTTCTCTGCTTCAAAACCACTCTTCTCTATACTACATTATTATGCTGAGACTAGGACTTGACAATCCACATTTCTTCTTGTCGGTTTGTTATCTTTCTTCCAACAGGGGCACTAGAGGAAGACTGGAAAGCAAGAGGAAAGAAAAAGACTAGGGTCTGTTATAATTTTACTTCCATTTCTGTCAGAGTCTCTCTAACAATGGTTCTGCATCCTGGTAGTTGCTGTTGGTTTCAGTTTTTTGTTTCTTTTTGTTTATTTGTTTATTTGTTTCACATTCCAGAACCAACCTCATTATATCCCCTCAGAGACACCAGCACCAGAAAGCTAGTGGATGTTCCTCAGCTCCTAGTTCCAGTGCCACGGGGGCACTCTTCCAAGGTCCTGAGATACCAGTTTGGAGGTTTAGCTCCCAGCTGTAAGGCTCCATGTAAACTTTTAGGTCCTGAAAACTCAAATCTCTTCTCTTTGTTCTCTCAGCCCAAAGAGTGGTGGTTTATTTTAGCAGTGGCTACCTCTGTGTTACTCAGTGTTATATTTTTGCTCTTTTAGTACTCTAGTTAATAAATTTCTTATATTAAATTATTTCTGTGACATAACTAATATGTATTGTTTTCTTGACTGGGTCCTGACTATCTTGTTAATTATTATAAATAATATAAATATGTATTCTTTTAAAATATTTTAATTATGTATTAAAGTTTAAAATTAAAATATAATAAATATAAAATAATAAAATAAAAATTATTTAAATCTGAGGATTTTATATTTAAAAATAAAATCTTATTAAATATTTTTAGAAACATTATCAATTCTAGCATTCATTGTCCATCTAGTTATGTCTACATCTAGGCATATGTATTTTAAGAATAATATAAATTGTCTAACTTTGCAAACTATTTCTCAGCCATCTTGTGCAACTGTTGTAAATATCACCCAAATTCAAGAGTACTTCTGGAGCCACTTTTTGGAACACAAAGCAAAACAATACAATGAATGCTTGGCTTTACTGAGGCTGATTCTTTGTTACAGAGGGACTTATTTCTTCATGCTACTCAGAGGAAAGATTCAACAAGAAAATTCTTTTGTCAGTTTTCTTGAAAATGTCACTACTCAAATCTTTCCCACTTAGGAACTATGTTCTCTTACATCTAGAGCTGCACAACTCCCAAGAATTTATGGCATTTATACGTAAAGACTTGGCTTGAGGTCACATATCAAGAGACATGGAGTATTTTCTGTGGTTTCTCAACCATCATACTATGTCAGGGCTGAGTACCATAACCAAGTACTTACTTGCCTATGTGTAGCTTTAAAACAACTTGTGTGTGTGTGTATGTGTGTACATGTGTGTGTGACAACATGGGGACTGGGCCCTGCTCTGGCCAGGAGCCCTACATTACAGGTCACCTTTAGTGTAATGAGATACTACACTGTTTACTAGATTTTATTTTTAAGATTCTGAAATCTTTTCGTGGCCTTCATTTTATTTCTTTTCTCTCTTTCCCAAGCATCAACATTTCTTTCCAGAAATTTTTTTTTATTAAAGTTTTACTCTCTCTCTCCATTGAGTTTTATTTCTTCACATTTCCATGACATAATCAATGCTAAGTGTCTTTTGTGGTCCCCTTCATTTTACTCTTTTATTCCTCTTTCGTTGACTCATTTTTCAAAGCAGGATATGACTTACTTGTAGTTTTCATAATTCTAAAGCTCACTTTTGCAATACACTCACTATTTGCCTGGATCTATATTTTCCTCGGGGTCTCCATTACAGTTGATCAATTTGCTCCAGGAGTCACAGCCTCTGAAAACCTTCAGTACACTGATATTCTCTTTGACAATCAGCCTTACATAGAATAGTTAATTTTAGTGATTCACTATGGGCCCCCAAGATCTTTTTCATTGTGCAAGAGAGATAGAAATCTACTCCTAAACTTATGAAACTTGGGTTTATTGCTATTATCACAATCACAATTACCTCTACCACTCAATGAGTTTAAACTAAGTATGCCATATGGCCTCTGAAAATAAAGCAAATTTATATAGATGTCTTCTATTCTCTTTATTTTCATATGATGGAAGCCTTTTGCAACAAGAAGCAAACAGGATTACCCGATTCTCAAATTTCCAATTCAGGAAAGTGGCCAAAATATAGTCCTTCAGTTTTTCTGTATAACTGAATCTCTTCTCCATTTTTCAGACAAAACGTCCTGACAGGGAGTATGGCCTGATTACCAAATCTTGTCATGTTGGGTGTCCTGTCTTTCTGTGTTAGGTGTTCTTAAATATTTAATGTGAAGTTGTACTTCATGTCAGAACTCTCTGACATCTACGCTCTTCTAGTCTTAGAATTACTTCACATAAATACATTTATTTTACATAAAGATATTCAAAAGAGTTTGATATAATTTCTGTTTTCAAACTTTTTTATTTTATATACTGAACTCCAAAATGAATACCTATTCACAATTAATCCTTTAATACATCAACATTTCATATTCTAGTCTAGTCAAATAGAATTAAAATGATTCATTAATATAAAGACCATAACAGATTAAATAGATTAGGAAACAAAAATATGAAACTGAGCGTACATATACATAAATACTTTCCAGGCATTTTACCAAAGTAATTATTTTTTCTGTATAAATGTAGAGTTAATAAAATATAATCTAAGAAAAATTTTAGCATTTTATCAATATAATAGACTGCTAAAATAGAATATACCAATTTTCCCATAAAGTTTTTATTTAAAAAAGAATTTTGAACTTTCCTATAGTTATATGTTTTCTTTTCCATTTGATTATGTCAGAATAATTAAATAAGCCTGATGATGATTCTGAAGCCATGTAAAAATCTTCACAGAATAATTGTGAAGTATAATTTACAATTTTTTTTTGTTGATAAGACCCCTTCCACATGTGTAATAGACCATAATATATAGCTTTATTCTCAAGGTGGATAGAATAATCAAGTTTTTCATAGAGGCATAGGAGAACTTAAAGAATATAGAGTACATATTCTTTGAAAATATCATTTCTCCCTTCACCCAAATCCCTAAATGCAGTTGAAAGTCACTAATATTGTTGCAGTTCTGTTGGTGCACTGCACAATTGTTTTTAAAAAAGCAATGATGAAAATGCTATTAAAACCCATAATATTCAAATATTTATCTTTGGTTTTCTAGCCTGGCATATGTTGGCTTAAGCTGTCCATAGGCAATATAATAAAAAGATTTGATTCTTTTAGGTGGTTGATGTACTAGCCTTTGCTGAGAATATTTTTATATCTCAGCAAAGCAGGTGTCTAATCAAGAGAGAGCTAATCGTATTAGTTTAGTTAATTCATATCCTAATTTAATCTCAAAATGGAAGTCCTGAATATAAATGTTTCACAGACTGGAAGCAACACATTTTTGGTGCTTTCCTATAAACCCAGGAACAGTACAAGAAAACAAATTTAAGCTGTCTAAGCAATTTTTTAGAGGCAAAATGTGTGGATATTAGAGGTCAAGTATATGTATTAATAATAGAAATACTTATGTTTGACTATAGATGCTTTTTTAAGCTACTGTTTCTAGACTCTGAGCAAAACTCAGTTTGTGTGAACAAAAAATGGAAGTTTCAGAAAGCAACTTTTAATATATACTCTTGAATAGACTTAATTAAGAATCATTTTCCAAGGTATTTGAGTCCAAATTGCTTCACTAAGAAGAAATTCCTACCAGGTAAGAAAGTAACCCAGTCAGACACATCTGGATTAGAACCTAGAGCCATTTGTTATGGTGTTGCTGGCTTCTTTTTCATATCGGTAAAGTGGGGACTATAATGATACTTATTTCATTAGTTTCATGTTTTTATTTTTTGAAAGAAAGTACACTCTCATTATTATTTTATTACTAAAATTTATTGAGCATTAACTCTGTACCAAGCACATTACTAAATGCTTGTCTTGAGTTATTGGATTCAATCTCACACAAATTTATAAGTACTATTTATAAGTATAATGTACTATTTTAATGTACTATTATTATCCCCATTAGTATTCAGATAAGGAAATGAACGGGACTGGAACCCTAGTCTGTTTAATTTCTTAAATGCCATGCAATGCAATCTCATTGTACTATATTATATCCTAGTTTTCTTCCCCCTCCCATGAAATCTTTAATTATATCACTTCAAATTGCTTTTCTTTCTTTTTTTTACCTACTACTATAAGCATTTCTTAAAATCCTTGCCCTTAATCCTCTTTCTCCTCATTTTATGATCTCATCTACATCTATGTCTTCAGTGTTCACCTTTACTGATTCTTAAATTTACATCTCCAGCCTTGAAGCCCCATCTGTATTTCAGATTCATATTTTCAACTACTGACCAAATAAAATCACCTTGATGTCTTATGCTTTAAACTCATTATGTCAGAACTTAAACTCATCATCTTTGCTTTGAAAACTACTCCTTCTTCTGGCTCGGATATTACTGTTCTCCTAATTACCTGAATTTGAAGCCTAAGAAACATCTTTTTCTTGGTCTTCCTTGAGACAGTCCTCGGCCAGTTGTGAGCCCTTCCTTATGGCCGCCACTGGTGTGTCTCTCCCATTTCTCCTTCTCTTTCTAGATTTGCATCTATTCTGGCTCATAATGTCATTAACTGGGCTATTCTCAGGAGCTCCTGACATTTCCCTCACATATTTGCTTCTTTTCTTCTGATTCAATTTATATATAACCTCCAGATGGATTTTTCTTAAAGCCTGTCTCTAATCATTCAGATAAAAAAATAAAACCACTAAAGCAACCCACTAAAACTATAGGATCCTATCACCCACCAACTTTAGATCAACATTTTAAGAAGACTGTTCTAAACTGTCAAGATCATTCATGATTTAATGCAAACCCACTAGCAGGCTAGTCTTACAAAGGTTCTCTTTTAAATAGTCTACTCTGCTGGCAACTAGACTCTTTCCATTTCTTAAATATTATCTTGTTCTTTTACAAATGTGTTACAATTTTCTAATTTTGCTTTCTCTCTCCCCACCCCTTTCTCCATTACCTGCCTCACCCAAATAATATCTGACATTATATATATTCTCTCCCTTCTAATAGGAATTTATATCTTTTATGGAATATAATACAGTCCACTTGATTTGTTTTGTGTAGACATGTCTTATCTGCTAAGTTGTGGTGGAGCGGAGAACTAACATTTAATGAGGACTCCTGTGGAGCAGGTATAGCCTCAATTTCATTTCACAAATAAAGAGGCCCAGAAAGTTTGAACAACCACCGATGTTTTGAATTCTACTTTGAGAAAATTTTGGTAGATGTTAATTTCTAGGCCAAGTTTCCATGCATTAAAAGAAAAATAATTCCTTAGTCTCACCATGACACACTTGTTTCTTATTTGACTTTTCATCATGGAGTTATTTTCAGTGAAGAGATTGAACTGTGACTGAAAATTTACCCATTTGACTGTGTTCTAATTTTCTTCAGCACTACTAAGGAGTGACTTCTTGCCCTTACGTATAACAGTTCTAAATTCTACAAGGAAGATATTTACAATTCTGTAAATATCACTTTGGCATTTTACATCTTGTAGAAAAGAGCTTTAAATTGCAGTTCATAACATAGTTAGAGGTTTTTAAATACCAACTAGAGACATAGAAAGGAAATCTTAACTGGAGAAAACACCAAGTTTCAAATTCAACATTGAAAAGCATGCAAAAGTTTTAGGAATAGCTCTGAAGAGTGAAGATGTTATTTGACGAAAGAAATAAGAACATGAGCTTATTTATTTA
>NW_011888806.1:2665427-2674091 GCF_000151845.1 Pteropus vampyrus | reverse complement strand
GATATTACTGTTCTCCTAATTACCTGAATTTGAAGCCTAAGAAACATCTTTTTCTTGGTCTTCCTTGAGACAGTCCTCGGCCAGTTGTGAGCCCTTCCTTATGGCCGCCACTGGTGTGTCTCTCCCATTTCTCCTTCTCTTTCTAGATTTGCATCTATTCTGGCTCATAATGTCATTAACTGGGCTATTCTCAGGAGCTCCTGACATTTCCCTCACATATTTGCTTCTTTTCTTCTGATTCAATTTATATATAACCTCCAGATGGATTTTTCTTAAAGCCTGTCTCTAATCATTCAGATAAAAAAATAAAACCACTAAAGCAACCCACTAAAACTATAGGATCCTATCACCCACCAACTTTAGATCAACATTTTAAGAAGACTGTTCTAAACTGTCAAGATCATTCATGATTTAATGCAAACCCACTAGCAGGCTAGTCTTACAAAGGTTCTCTTTTAAATAGTCTACTCTGCTGGCAACTAGACTCTTTCCATTTCTTAAATATTATCTTGTTCTTTTACAAATGTGTTACAATTTTCTAATTTTGCTTTCTCTCTCCCCACCCCTTTCTCCATTACCTGCCTCACCCAAATAATATCTGACATTATATATATTCTCTCCCTTCTAATAGGAATTTATATCTTTTATGGAATATAATACAGTCCACTTGATTTGTTTTGTGTAGACATGTCTTATCTGCTAAGTTGTGGTGGAGCGGAGAACTAACATTTAATGAGGACTCCTGTGGAGCAGGTATAGCCTCAATTTCATTTCACAAATAAAGAGGCCCAGAAAGTTTGAACAACCACCGATGTTTTGAATTCTACTTTGAGAAAATTTTGGTAGATGTTAATTTCTAGGCCAAGTTTCCATGCATTAAAAGAAAAATAATTCCTTAGTCTCACCATGACACACTTGTTTCTTATTTGACTTTTCATCATGGAGTTATTTTCAGTGAAGAGATTGAACTGTGACTGAAAATTTACCCATTTGACTGTGTTCTAATTTTCTTCAGCACTACTAAGGAGTGACTTCTTGCCCTTACGTATAACAGTTCTAAATTCTACAAGGAAGATATTTACAATTCTGTAAATATCACTTTGGCATTTTACATCTTGTAGAAAAGAGCTTTAAATTGCAGTTCATAACATAGTTAGAGGTTTTTAAATACCAACTAGAGACATAGAAAGGAAATCTTAACTGGAGAAAACACCAAGTTTCAAATTCAACATTGAAAAGCATGCAAAAGTTTTAGGAATAGCTCTGAAGAGTGAAGATGTTATTTGACGAAAGAAATAAGAACATGAGCTTATTTATTTATTGGCTTACAGGGGAAGGGATGGGACAGCATTTGAATAAGAGGAGGAATAGGTCTATACTCTACTTTCTGTATATTCTCCTTACATGACCATCTGGAACATTATCTTTAGGATAGGACATCTTTTTTGAGGGGAGGAAAGGAACAGCAAGGGTTTTATCATGCAGATCGCCTCTTCTTTCTATGTGTAGAGGAGTGGCGGGTGAGGAGTGTGACAGATTACCTCATTGATGTTGTCAAGAAAATTCCAGACTGCTTGATTTAGATTACATCTGGATAAGGTCAAAACTGCGATATGTTCAGGTATTAAGTCTAGGTCTGGTATCATGGGATTTAGCACAGTGATACCATTTTTGGCCCATAGTTTTCTCTTTAACAGATATATTTCATTATCTAGAAAGAAAGTTCAGGAAAATTAAGTTTTTGCAACAAACAGACACTCAGCATGGCTTAAAGTTTTTCTCAAATGATTGTTGCATTATAATCAGTCTAGTTGACATGTTAATGATAAATAAATTATACAAATAGCTTTTATCACATAGAGATTGTTTCTATTGTATTTTTGGAATTTAAATATCAACAGCTTTGGTAGCTTTTAGCAGGCATAGGCTGCTGCTGCTGCTGGCATGGAAATGTTGGTAATGGAAGTCTTAGTATAAGGTTTACTGTTTCTACCATCATTTAGGGAAAATAAAATGATTTAATTTTAGCTACAATTGTTTCTCCAATTATTTTTTGCTTTTCCAAACCAGCATAATCTATGATCCAAAATCACAAAATAAAATAAACAGACAAAAAACTGGTTGTTATTTAATTGGCTGTTGTTGACACTTTGCCTTTTCTCAGAATGCAGAAATACTATCTTGAATATGGGTCACAGATTGGGATCTGTATAGTTCTATTTTTTTGTTGTTGTTGTTTGTATTGTAAATCAAAATTAATTTTAGACTGTAATAAAGAATAAAAAGCATTTATTTGACTAAAAAGGAGCAACTTCCCAGGAGACACAGATTCAGGTGGCAATTGAAATTGTGTTCCACAAAGGGAGAATCATCTTTTACAGCTAAAGTTCCTGCCCAATTAGATTTGTTTTATGTAAATTAGGTATCCAAATTGTTCAGTTCTAATTGGATGGGGCAGATCTCAGTCCCTAAGTAGAGAGATGAAACCAGGGTTTCTTTGCAGTTGTTGACTCAGGTACATAATAAGAAGAGCAGAGTGCTGGACGTGGAGAGAATTCAGTCTGAGGTTCTTCCCAGCGTACAGAGTACAAGAGGATCCCTGGTCAGCAAATGGCCTCTAGGCTTTTATTATTTATAAAAATTGGGCCCTCAGTTGACCATGGGTAGTCCATCTAAGCAGATGAATTCTTTCTCTGGATTCACCTCAAATATATATTTCATCTTGGAGTTCTCAATATGCATGCATGTTTATTAAAGTTTTTTGTTGTTGTTGTTTGTTTGTTTATTTTTTTGTCTGAAGAGCTGGTTGATGTCAGCTTATATTATTAGTTGAGAGATCCTGGAGCTGGAGTGTGGGAAGGGAGCATAGTTTGGGTGTATAATTCCAGGAGACTTCATGTTTAGTGAATTTTTGTCTGAAAGATTAAATATCTCTACTACTACTCTTTCCCTCTGGCCTGGCCTGTTTTGCAAATATGTGGCATGATGATATCTGGCCTCCTTTTTGATGTTGCTTTCATTTTCATGTCAGATAGAAAGCCACTGTCTTTCCACTTGATACCCTACTGTCTTTTCCCTTGGTGAAACTGTACAGATCTTGCCTGTCCAGCACACTGCTATTGAATTTCACTTGAAAAAATAAACCAGAAAGAGTGCATCTAATTTGTACTAGGTCTTTCTCTCAACTCCAGTTCTTATATTTTCAAATTATATGAATAAAAATCTCTACTTGTATTCTTGCATTCTCAAACAAAGGAGTCATTATATTGTTTTGGACCCAATTGTGCTTTAAAGATTAGTTACTTCTCATTAATATTTTTGAATATTGATGTGCTAATTTCTATTTTTATATTATATTGATAATTTTCTTTCAGATCTGAAGTGGGTTGAAAATGAGGTGAATCAGAAGTCTGGGTTCAACTGGCTATTTTGCACAAATTTTTAAAAATCTCTTTTCTTGCCAACAAAATTTGATTCTATTATATATCCTCTTCTATATTACAAGCTTAATAACAACTAGAAAATTTTTTCAGTCAGAAATGATTATCAGCAAGTTCTTCTGTCTCTAACTATTTAGTTGTCTTTCCCCAAAAAATCTAGTAGATTAGTGAGAACTAATGTTGCTTTGATCTCAATAGATTACATTTCTGAAAATAGCACTATGCCTATCACTGCCCTGCTTTGGAGGTAACACTAATATAATTGAGTGTGTCAGTTGCTTTTTCTGGAAACTTTTTGAGTTGGAACACATCTTGGCAGGGCTCTCTTAAAGTTGGTATTTGTTTGATCAAGGCCATAAACATTAATCATGATTTATTCAATATATACTTATACTATTGCCAAGATTTTGATTAGAAATGCAGTCTTTATGCTTTCTTTATATCTAGTTCATCAACTAATGTAAAACAACTCATGTCTCCATCTATTCTTCTTTACTTCTTGTCTGCTAAAAGATTATTTGAGATTGGAATGCTCTATATACTCTTTTCAATAAATACCAGAAAAAATTTATAGAGTTTTTGCTATTTCCTAGTTATTTTGAGCATAAATTTGGTACATAAAGACCAAATGGCCCTAATAATTCCAGCTTTAAATTTATTTGGAGAACATTTTCTTTTTTACAAACAATATTTTACATGGTAAGTAGCAAATAAGGGTGCTTAAATGTTCACACTCATCATGCTATACTTTATAATTTGTAAACTTTTTCTTTAGATGGTCAGAGATACTCTTTTCATTTTTCCCCTAATAAATGCTTATTTAATTTTGTATTCTTTTCCATAAAATTGAGTAAACATGTCATTGATATCAATTACCTTAAGATCTTTACTTGCTGCCAACTATTTCAAACATTGATTTTGCTTTTATGCCTCTAGTATATGTCTAGAAGTGTTTGTCTATATTTCCTGGCTTGGCATTTCTGCCACTTCCTATCAGTTGTCTGAGCCATTTAGTGAATTACTTCGCTGTTCCCATTTTTCTCCGATATGCCGACAACTTGCAACAGACAAGCTTTGCAAGACTAGTATCAATCTGAGTGTTTTCACTATTCTGCATCCATTCTTTTCTTTTAGTATATAAAAATATGTGATTTTTTGCCAACATTTTATATTTTAGTGCCAACAGACTCTTTAAATTTTTATTCATATTTTCTCTTTTCTTCTAATGAGTTCTTCTATTTATTGTAGGAACATTTCTGTGGATTAGGCCAAATTTCAGTGTGATCTCAGCACTTCCAGGCAATATCCACTATATTTCCCAGTCCAATTCACTCTCACACTCTTTAAGTGGACTCAATTGATGACTTTGTTTTTTATTTCACTGAGAATATGCAAGCAATGAGAAGAAAACTTATTTATTTTTCTGTCACCAGATTTACCAACTACATGTATACTCTATTTTTCCTTCTGCTACAATGCATCTAATAATCCTGTTCTTATTAAGGGCACTACACTTATGTTTTTGAATCTATTCATTTTTTTTTTCTACTCAGGGACTTTTGCCCCTCCAAGTATGTCACCTCTTTTCTACATCATCAATTTTTTTATTAAGGAATTATGCCCATTAGTATGCAAACATAATATTTTCCATCTAAAACAAAGATACACGATGATAGCAAGATGGTTACTATCGTTTTTCAATTGTTCACATTTTTACTTCAGTCAGACATATTAAAATGATACATATTACCAACATATATACATTAACGATATCACTTAATACAAATCTCATGGAGTCAACATTTTTCTATGCACTATATATACAAATTTTAAATATGCTGTTAATTATCAGATTGACCCAAAACATATTTATATTAATTATTAGAGTATCATCAGAATAAAAATATATTTAAAATTCAGAAAAATCTTAGATTCCTGAATCTAGGACTAGAGTGTGAGAACATTTTTATGTGGAAAAAAAAGGGAGGGGAATTAACTTTGAAGCTTTGTTCAACAATAAATCTGCATTTATTTGTGCTTAGTGTCCTTTGAATGCATCTTCCTTAAAAAAGAGGACTGCTCACGGATTTGCATATTCAGGATCTAGCCAGATGCTCTTATATGTTTTTCACTATCAATCTTCAGTATTAAAATATACTTTTTATACATCTTTAGGTCATGATTATCACTAACAAATATAATACAATCATTCAAATAGAATCAGACTTCATGATCATTCAACTAAGTGCTGTGATTAATATGGTATAACAGATAAAAGAGAGAAAACAATGTACTAGGGCAGGAGAATTTGTGGGTCCAGGCTTTGGGTCCTTTGCAAAATTGTTTTCTTCCTCTACAGATTGACAGTGTTGAATTAGATGTTCCATATGGTCTCTTTTAGATGACCCACATGGTCTTATAAACTAAGGAAATTTTTTTTGGCCACTAATAATTAAAACTAATCTTTTTTTGAGCTCTTCCTAGTTACATTTTAAGGTACTATTATAAGTGCTTAATATGGATTATATCATTTAATCCTCACAACAACCCTTTGAATTTTAGTACAATCACTATCAAAGATAAAGACACTAATGCTTAAAAAGCTAATTAAAATACCCAAAGGCTCTTGGTTAATAAGTGGTAGAGCTGAGATTTAAGTCCAAGCCATCTAACACAAGATCTGAGGCTCTTTTAACTGTCTCACAAGACTACCTCTCTCGAAGAGTGCACAGATTTGTAGTGCAAACTATAATATAAGTAGAATAAAATATTCTTTAATGAAGATTATTTTGAAATTTTAAACCTGGTAATTTTCTCACTCTCTACCCTCTCACTCCCAAGAGACAAGCATTGCTTTATTTCTTCATGGCAATGATTACATAGAATACAAAGAACAATAAGCCAAATTTTCTGCTTTTGTGTATCTAAACTCAGAGCAAGGCAATTAGTCTTTTGAACTGGAAACTTGTGACATATAAAAGCTGGGGGTTTTGAATTTCAAATAGTTAAGATCTAAGAAGTATTGAAATAAAGTTCATGTTCTTAACAATGGACTTAAAAGGGCATACATGAAGAACAAGTCTACCTCCTACTCAGAAATTAGATAGAGTAGCCTAGACAGGAAGAAGAGTTGAAAGGAAGCAAGAGAGTTAGAACATCAGAAAAGGGATCTATGACCTATTTTCCTGGGTCTGAAAATCTTGGAATAAAGGACAAATGATAGAAACCTCAGATAACTCTTCTAGGGTATTGCAGAGTAGTGCAGATATGGGTCAGCTTTTTTGGCTGGAGCCCTGAGAATTGTCAGCCTCTTAGAGGATACTAATGAGATGGGAATATCTATGAAATAGATCTCTAGAGTGACTATGCTTCCACAGAAGAACCAGAGGTTCTGAGACAAACTCAATAAATTTTCTGAGCCTGCATCAATCATAAAGAACACTACAGTCTTCCCGGGCTATCACAGAATGTGTGGAAGTTAGATAAGAAGAACTTTAATTCTGGAGTAGATGAGTTAAGGATATGGAGAATGCAGAGAGAAAGGGCATCAACTAGATGGATCAGTAAAGATAGGTGGTGGTAACCAGATATCAGAAGAAATAAAGAAGTATCAGTCAGTATGGAGGAGGTTATAGGATAACAAGGAATTCACACTTCTCAATTACCATGCAAGTACCCTAGGAAATTAGATGTGCCACATTAGAAAAAAGAGGAAGGGATGTAGAATCTTGAAGTGACTACAACAATTTTGAACTGAGAACATGTCAGTGATTGAGTTAAACCTTTTAAGTTTGAGAAACTAAGAAAAACTGGAATTAACTAAATTAAGTTTTCTATCATCAAGTAGAAAAGGGGCTTGAAACAGATACCAAGTTCATTTTAGAAAATATAAAGCAGTTAAATATTTCTTGCATTTGCAAATAAGTAGACTAACAACATCATAGTAAGGAAGTAAGACTATATTGAGGAATTAGGAAAACCTTCTCGAAGGATTTGGGTTCTGAATTGAGCCTTGAAATGTGAGTAACATTATTAGGCTAAAAATATGGGAAAGGGGCAAAGGTGGAAACTGCATATCAGCTGCAGACAATAAGAACAAAGAAGGCACATAGCTGTGAAAATTATTGGTGTATTCAGGAACCAGTGTGACTAGAACATAGGGCTTTTGGAGGGCATAGTAGGATATATAACAAGAAGTAGATTAGTAGTTACTCATAATTGGAATAAAAACACCATTTTTATGAATTTGGATGTTTTCATACCTTTAGGAAATGAGAAGCTCTTGAAGAATTTTGAGCAGGGAAGAGATATACATTGTTCGTATTTTTATGTTTCTCTTCTAAGCCTCATGCCCGTTCATCCAAATTCCTACCTCACATTCCCACTTGGATATGTCACAGACAGGTAAAACTAAATCCTTTTAAGGGTAAATTCTTGACTTCCTACCAAATCTTCTCTTCCTGGCTTCTCTATTCTTGTATAATTTGGTATTCCTTTTCTCTAGATGCTCATGCCATAATGCCAGTGTCACAACTACCTTTCTATATTTAATCCTTTTTTTATCTATTTTGTTAATACTGTTAGTAAAAAAGATTTCAAACATGCATGCTTCTCTTCATCTCTCCTGATAACACTTCTAGTTCAAGTCACCAACTTCCCTTACCTGGATCCCTGCAAATGATTTTACTCTTTTCATCTTCCACTCTTGCCTCCTCTAATCTATTCTTTCCATAAAGCAAGAATAATAGTTCCAAAACAAAGTAAGTTAATGCTCTTCTTAAATTCTTTCAATCACTCCTATCACTGTTAGAATAAAACCTCAAATCAACATTACCAGCAGACTCTGTATTATATGACCCTCATGTGTCTTTCCAATGACATCTCTTGCCTCTCTTTAACCTTTAATCTTCAGTCATACTGACTTTCTTCCAATTCCTGAAATGATTTAAGCTCTCTCCTGGCTTATGGTACTTTCAAATGCTCCTCTCCTCCAGCTCTCTTTCTGGTAACTGCACATCCTTTAGTTTCAATGAATATTTCTAGAGAATTCTGCTTTGAATCTCTATCCAAATCTAGTCTTTGTTTTAACTTTCATTGCATCATTTCCTTTTTTATATCACAGTTTGTAATTACATATTTTTTATTTGCTTATTTGTTTAATGTTTGTCCTCTTTGATAGAGTATAAACTTTATAGTTAAATCTTCTTTTGTCCTTTGATCAATC
>NW_011888806.1:2659196-2665377 GCF_000151845.1 Pteropus vampyrus | reverse complement strand
CCAACTTCCCTTACCTGGATCCCTGCAAATGATTTTACTCTTTTCATCTTCCACTCTTGCCTCCTCTAATCTATTCTTTCCATAAAGCAAGAATAATAGTTCCAAAACAAAGTAAGTTAATGCTCTTCTTAAATTCTTTCAATCACTCCTATCACTGTTAGAATAAAACCTCAAATCAACATTACCAGCAGACTCTGTATTATATGACCCTCATGTGTCTTTCCAATGACATCTCTTGCCTCTCTTTAACCTTTAATCTTCAGTCATACTGACTTTCTTCCAATTCCTGAAATGATTTAAGCTCTCTCCTGGCTTATGGTACTTTCAAATGCTCCTCTCCTCCAGCTCTCTTTCTGGTAACTGCACATCCTTTAGTTTCAATGAATATTTCTAGAGAATTCTGCTTTGAATCTCTATCCAAATCTAGTCTTTGTTTTAACTTTCATTGCATCATTTCCTTTTTTATATCACAGTTTGTAATTACATATTTTTTATTTGCTTATTTGTTTAATGTTTGTCCTCTTTGATAGAGTATAAACTTTATAGTTAAATCTTCTTTTGTCCTTTGATCAATCGCCAGCTGCTAACCCAGTGACAGGCACACAGTAGGTTCTTAAATATTCGTTAAATTAGTGAATAAAAGAATGACAGTCAATGATATGAAAGCCAGGTATCATTTGAGAAAAGAAATTATTTAAAAACTTGGTAATAAAAATAATAAAAGTTGGAATTTGGTGCAAAAATTATAGAAAAACAAAAAATAGAAATTTATCACTTTCATATCCTGAGGAGGGTGGTCCTAGACTAGCATAGCGGCTTCACTTAACAATCATCAGATTCCCAGGGCCATGTATTTTATTGCCCTGCTTTCTCAAGAATATCACTCCCTGAACCAATATGGCCATACAAATCTTACCAAAAAGTCCACATCCCAGGCAGTAGAGAAATGGAATGGGAGGCATAGGGCATGCCATTTCTCTGTAAGGAGATTTTTCAGAAGCCCCACAGAACACTTTTCTTTATGTCTTGTTGGCCAAATATTCAGTGGCCATAGCTAGCTTCAAAGAGTCTAAGAATATGATTTCTCCACTATAACTAGAGTTTTGTTGTTAAGTAAGAAGGAGAGAATGAGAATGAGAGTGGGCTTGGACAATTGGCAGTCTCTGTCATATTGTGCTTATAATGAAAATAGAGGGAGTATAACAAATATGAGTCACTTTTTACAAGTCCCAAGTACTCAGTTCCAATTAGAGTAGCTCTACTATATCCTATTTTATGAGTGGGTAAAATGAAGACAGTAAGAATAAATATCTACATCTATACACTTCCTTACTTCTCATCACCCTGATAACATAAAGCTAATTCTGGACGACACATGGTTTCAATTATGCTGACATTTTCAATGAATTTCATTTGAAATAAAACTATGAGGAATTCACAAAACATCCTTAAAATGCTTAAGCAGTTAGCATAGTGTAAATATTTAAGACAAATATATCCAAATATATAAACACTGACTGTCTCATCTTTCTTGTAGATAAATCCAAACATATCAATGAGGGCAGTAAAAAGTCAGTTATCTTTGTTCAGATGGTGTTTAGCATATCCCCTGATGCAGCGGAAACATTTTTGGGGTATTCTTTTCTTTCTGCTAATCCTTTTTATCATTGTATAATGTTTCAAAATTTGGAGATATAATCCTGCTAACAGAAAATGTGTCCAACTAAAATCTCATCCATATAAATGTGTTTTGCTTCCAGGACAAATTTTTAAAATACCAAAAAAAAAAAAAAGAAAAAAAAAGAAATACTAAAATATCAGCTACTATTTTTGTATTTCACTATATCTTATTTCCATTAAATAGCATTCTATATTTACAAAATATCTGTACAATGTACAGAGGTTCATCTTCTGATCATGTTCTTTGTTTTTCCTGTTGTCAAATTTGGAACTTTCTGTTTGGTAATAACTTCTGATATCAAAGAGGAGCTTTTGTCAAAATTCTATCACAGTGAAGTGTGCATGCTCTTCGACTTATGACAGGGTTACATCTTGATAAACCCATTGTAAATTGAAAATATTCTAAGTCAAAAACATATATAATACACCTAAGCTTAATTGAGTATACATTAAATGTGCTCAGAACACAATGTCCAAAAAACATTGACAACTCAGTACACTGTAGAGTATTAGTTGTTTACCTTCTTGAGCTCATGCCTGACTGGGAGTTGTAGCTCGCTATTACTAACCAGTATTATGAGAGTATTCTGCTACATATCACTAGCCCAGGAAAAAAAATCAAAATTCAAAGTATGATTTCTACTGAATGTATTTTGCTTTCCTACCATTGTAAAGTTGAAAAACTATAAGTTGAAACATCGTAAGTTGGGAACTGTCTACACAGTAATGTGTTGATTTAATAATACATAGTTATAGTCATAATACCATGGCAACAACAGCAATAAACCAAATAATGATCAATTATGGAATATTTACAGAAGTGTAGGCATTGAAACACATTATCTAACTTAAAATGATTGGTAATCATTTTCACATCTTGTTGATGATAGAACTAAGTTCAAAGATATTAAGCATCATATCCAAGAATATAAAGCTAACAGAATCAAGTCAAATCTGTAAGATTAAGGTCTTATGTTACCCTATTCTAAATTATATGCATCTCGGCCCATTTTTCCCTTAATCTCAATGGACATTTTTTTTGTTGGACATTACATTCATTTAAAAGCCTTGAAAATATAATTAATGAAAACTGACAAATTTGTTTGCTTTTATGAAAGGTGTGGGTGCACATCTTATTAAAAATTCTTCATGTGGAAGTTTGTTGACCCCACTGATTTAAAAAATATGCTTCAAAGCCTGTGAACATCCTGAAATTTTATAAATTTATTTAGAGAAAGTGTTCATGGCCTTCATCAGATTCTTACAAGGATCTGTGATCTCTGAGCATCTAAGACTCTAAAAAAATAATAAATATTCATGAATGATGAACATGACAAACTAGTAAAAAATATGTTCATATATTCCTTTGAAATATAGCACTGCTCTTTTTTAAAAGCCTGAGTGGGTGAGTGGGTAAGACTTGTTGAAATATATCCACTACTTTTGATTAGTATTAGAGAAAGGTTGAGTCAATATTCACTAGAAGTCTGTTGCTTTATTGAAAGGTACTGGAGAGTGTGGTGAGAACACAGAAACAGAGATATGAAGATGGAATTCTACTTGGACTCAGACTTACTTCCCTTACTTTGGGGCAAGTTTCTTAATAATTTTCCTTAGTTTGCTCATCAGTCTAAAAATAAAAATAAAATAATAGCATAAGCTCCATCTAGCCAATAGTGGTAAATGACATAATAGATATAACAAATAAACACAGCAATTATTAACAGTGAATTGAATCTCTGAACTTCTCTATTTCATTCCAAGTTTTATAATGATATAATAGGCAAGTCATTTTACTTATCTGGAACATTAATTCCTCTTAGAAAAATGAGAATGCTGCCTCCCAGAAGAACTGCTTGGAATAACAATAACAACAAAGAAATATTCAAGGGTCATTTCTTCAGCAAATCCTACCCATTTGAAATAGCATCATTTATTAATTCAACAATAAACTAGATTCTTAAACTAAGTGCTTGAACTAGATGCTTAAACTAGAACTGGAATTAGAATAATGAACTAGAAGCTTTAATTGAGTAGTTTTATTGAATAGTTAAATATATCACATAATTATTTCAATATTTTTGCATAATTCAATAGTTCCTTCTTCTGTGACCATGATAATAGACTATCAGGTATTGTTTAAGCTATTCATTTGTTCCTTTGCCTGTTGTTTCTCTGCGCCAATACAATGGAAACATCTATGGAGCCTAGGGCTTTGTTTTGATATCTATAGTACCTAGAGTAGCAACTGGAATATAGTAGGTAGTAATAAATATTGTTATATGAATGTAGGATAATTTACATGTACAAAATACTTTGATAAGATTAAGGCAAAAGTTATTACCATTTACATGCAAAACATTATTACAATTCCCTACTTTCTTATTCTATTATTTTTTTCCTGTGATCTTTTCATTTCTTCTCAGTTGTTCATGAGTTCTCCTTAATTTCCTATAACTCTCATCATAAATCTCCTCCTGCTTCTCTGTTGGGCATTGCCATGGTGTTGCAGCAAACATGACACAGGAGCCAGACTGCATGGTGACAAGTGGCACAAATTCTGGGTGTCAGGCATGTGTGAGCATCCAGATTCTGCCACTAAGTAGCTGTGTGTCCTAGGAAAAGTTGATTAACTTTTTTAAGTCTTAGTCTTTTCTAACCTGTAAATTGTGTTTTTCAGTTTAAAATAAAGCAAGAGGAAAAAAAAAACAGGAAAAGGAAACCACAAAATTTGACTAAAAGAGACTAGAATATCTTTAAAAAGGAGTGTTTATACAATAACCATAATGACAATTAACAAAAGGAGTGAGTTTAGAATAGTGATATAAATTTTGGTCAGATTTAAGATTCAGCAGCAGCCTTTGTAACTGAGAAAATTCGTTATATGATTCAGTAACTACACTAATAAACCTTTCTGTGGTTGTTCTTACCATTTTGGACTTTAACAAACACCCTAATTATGTATGTTTTTGGGAAACATTTGATTACCTTCTGAATCACATCAGGAGCTCCTATGTGGGCAGAAACAGATTGTTGAGGCCATATGGGCCTGTGGACTTTAAGTATAGTAGTATGCTAAGAAACCTTCTTGGAGTATTTTTTTCATCCAAAATCTCCTCTTTGGTGCATATTCCTCCTTTCAACCAAGCACATAAGTCATTTCATGCTGAGAGCTCTAAAGTTTCTCAATTGAAAGGTGAAGTATGAAAATATGTGGGATAATTCTGGGAGAAAATCAAGTTATTACAGATGCTATTCTAGTAAACAGCTTTGATGGGGACAGAAAGTCCTGAAGTCAGTTGTGTGCCAAAGTATAGTTAATTTCTCACTTTTGAATACTAATTAAACATTTTATTAAAATCTTTTGGGATAATGGGTTCTAAAAATTAGCTAGGGACATCTTGAGTGGTAGAATTAAAAAGAATACGGGTAATGTTATCCATATGGGCTGAATCTGTAAGTGTAATCTTCCTGCACTAGTTGTGATTGTGATGAAATGCTCATTTTTTTCATATAGACTCCACAGATTTTAACGGGATGGATGGCAAAAGTGAACGATCTTTTTTTATTTTTTGACCTGCTTTGATATCTTGGTATTTATGCATGAGCCTTGATTCAGTTGGTCTTAATGGAAAACAAATTAAGAAGCTATAAATTTAAGTTGTTTTCCTATTAAGGCAAAAAGAATGCTATATCTACCTGCATGCATATTTGTTCTGGTACAGGTAATTTGTCTCAAAATGACAGTAAAATTGTAATTGATTTGCATTGCCACAATTTAGGTCTGTGCCGTTTTTGTCATAGAAGGTGGAAAAGGCTGCAAAGACTGTTGCAATATGGAGTGTACCAGTTACTATGAATGCTTTGCCCATGTCTCAGCGCTCACCATTTCTATACACTAATGGATTCTGACTATCAGTACTTGTGACTTTTGTATTTCTCAGGTTTTTGTAGGGCAAGCTGGAAGTGCCTGGTTGTGAACAATTCCAGGCATTGATCTTAACCAATGATGGGCAGAAGTTGATGGGTAAATACCCGAGTCCTTTCCCCTTGGATGAAATGGCTCTGCAGCTTACTTTGTACAGTCTTCCAAAAGTCCCCAACAGAGCTGAGCCATAGCTATGCCTCACACCATGATAATCTACTCATTGACACAGTCTGTATAAACTTTCTTTCCAGTCTCACTCCCTCACCCAAGAACTTAGGCTTTTTGAGATTATTTCCCAAATAAACTATTTCACTCAAATCATTACCTTAGATTCTTCTTTTGGAGACAATCTAAGCTAAGACAGGAAGTTATGAAAGGATACAGAAGCATTGTGGTTAGGATGGTCAGAAAGAGTAATTTATGAATAAGGGTAGGCCTTATTCATTTGTTCAGTTATTCATTCATTTACTTATTTATTCATACTACATATACTTGATGAGAGCTTGCAGTGAATCCATAACTAAGGTAGACTTAGAAATGATGAAATTACTTGGTTCCCATTCATGGGGAGTT
>NW_011888806.1:2652420-2658726 GCF_000151845.1 Pteropus vampyrus | reverse complement strand
AAAAAAAATCACAATTTTTGTTTAAAGTGGCATGTAGGAGGATTTCAGAAAACACATTTTATTCCCACTCTCTTGTTCTGTTCCCTCAGTACCATCTGGTACAAGGGAGAGCCTCCCTAATTGACACTAATGACTGGGAGATCCATTGCAAATTACTGAATTTTTCAAATTAGCAAACATGATTAGAAAAATCAAGGAGTCTGCACTGAACTAATGTACTTTGTTGAGAACTAAGAAAAAAATTAGACATGTTATTAGAGCTTAATCTTTTAGTATAAATACTTTATAGGGATTGACTGTGCCATTAGGGAACAACGGAACATAATGTTCTGTAGAAGAAATTAGTTACAATTTAAAAAAGAAAATGTCCTCATTCTTTAGGCTCTTTCTGAAGTCTACCAATATCCACATTACACATTCTTTAGGCTCTTTCTGAAGTCTACCAATATCCACATTACACATTACACATTACACATTAGTCATCCCATAAGAATCTTAGAGGTCATCTGGTACCATTCGTTTTGATGCAGGAGATACACGGAGATTATTTGTGTCTGTGTCTCTTTATGTCGTGTCTTATTGCTTTATAATAACACTGCTTATGTTAATGGAAACATTGTAGTTTGTAAACATTTTAAATGTCAGCTGTTGAGGCTCTTAATGTTTATTATTCTCAATTCCCATTCCTGTGTTATCCTTGCTCTTTATCAGGCAACAAAATCTCTCGCTTCTGCCTACACACCAGTGTAAATAGTTTAACACACACAACCCATACACCCATACAACTTTCTTAGGCCCAGCTGTGTGTGCCTTCTGGAATTCAAGAGGGCTTGGGGGAGGAAGAAGTGGGGGGAAGAAAGAAAGAATGTAGAGAAGAGAGTCACAGTATAGATAATTTAGAGATTATTTTTCTACCTTTGAGTATTGTGCTATTCAATACTGTGTGTTGTAATGTCATAATAATAGCATTGGCAGCTTCTTTTCAAATAAAAATCTCTTGAAGATCAAGTTGAAGTTAAGTGTAGAATTTTGTGCTCCAGAGGGTTGTTCTGACCTAGCTCCTTTTCTGATGGCAAGGAACTGGGATGAAAAAGGTCACAGTGCCATTTATTTCACTGTGATATGGTCAAAAGTCAGAAGGAAGAGCATGCCTGCAGAGGTAGTCAAGAAGGAGCCCTATGTATCCTCTCCAGCTGGGAACTGCACTACAAAACATCCTGACTTGCCTGTGATATAAAGTTAATACTTCTGGAACTAGAAGCAGGAGAAGCAAAGATGTACATCTGATGATATGGTTGAAATAAGAAAGATAATGTCATGTATTGCTTTACAACAAACAGAATGTTGTTTAAGCCTTTATCTAGTTTCCTTAGTCTAGATTTCCTCTAGTATAAGCTCTTAATCTACATTTAAGTCTTTAAAATGTTATCTCTAAAAATTAAAAATGTACAAAAACAGTTATAAAATTATTTTGGTATTCATGATTCAATCAACAATATATTAAACTTATTAAAAGAAAGAAATTAAGATAGAATGCAAATAGATGACACAATTTTACTTTTTTTCTCTTACTGATTCTTTTGTAATTGAGTTCTGCTGAACTTTCTTATTTCTCACTGAACTAGTTGGAAAAGATTAGAAGAGATTATCTTAGTTTTAGATATTATGTGGATTTAGCTTCCCTCCTTCATTGTAATTCTTTAGAGGACTTTCTCTAAAGTTGTTTTCTCTTTTTTGCTCTTTTAAACACTGTCAATATTTTTGTTTGAAGGCTGCTTTGTAGTGAGAGTGTCCTGAAACTTGAAACTCCTGAACAATTTTAGATTATGAACGTGACTGAGTCACTGAATGGGTTATGCTGATAATAACTAAAACCTCACAGATCATTCCAGCAAATGTGTGTGTTTAGATTTACCAAAATTAATTCAGAGAGAAATTTTGTTCAAAATGCATCATTCATTCACCTTCTTTAAAAACAAACAAAGCAAAAAGTAATCATTTTTTGAGTACATAGTATATACAAAGCTCTGTAAGAATAGGAAAAAATAAATCTGCATATGAATGGCTAGAATAATGATTTTTTTTCCTACAGTTTTCTAGCACAGAATGTATCCTCTTCATGGCATCTGACTTTTTTTTTTTTTTTTTTTTTTTTTTTTTTTTTGCGTTTATATTGGTTCACCTCACTGAAAGAATTGGGAAAAACAGAACATAAAAGAGGGGTTAATTGCCTAAGCTTGCATCAGAAATGCTTGACAGCCAGTGGTAGCACTGAAGAAAACAAACTGCGAGTTTGATGATGCAACCTTTAACAACTATACTGGATAAGGATGCATAGCATAATTTCAAGAATGAAAAGGAATCACTGATATACCAATCAATAAAAGGAGAAGGAGTGAATAAAGAGAAACTCTAAACTTTTTTGCTAAAGAAAATATTCTCTTAATATAAATAGGTAAGTTGGTAAAGGAAAGAACTTATGCTGAGTTTTATTTTGGTATTCCTGTCTGACATTGTTGTATTTGAAAAGCAGTCATTTCTAAGAACTTGAGAGGTATTTCTCAGCAGTCATCATAATGTTTACCCTCAGAGATTTGGGCCCAACTCCAGCAACCAAATTGGCTTAAAGACATTTCATCTCAAAAGGTCTCTGTCATGTTCAAAAAGAGCAAATCATCTTTAATCTACTGTTTAAATTGAAAGTGAAAGACAGTAGACATTAATCTGAGGTCTCCACTGCAGTCACATTGTATGTTGCATTAAAACACCCTGGTTAGAATGACAGTCTCTAACAACACTCTGTGCTGCTGCTTTAAAATATTGATCATTCGCTTTGTATGTCTGTAAGGTGGTATGTAAGTGAAGAAACATTATAATAAATGCAGGTGATATTAGGGACATTCCACTTGAGCTTTGGGAAATGTTCTAAGCAATAAGGAAAAATATTCAGACCAGAAAAAGACTCTAATTATTGTGTAATTAGACTCCTCTGTACTTAATGTAACCCACATTGACTTTTTCCCACTCAGATTCTCTAATACAGGTGTATGTTATTCCCATTTCAAAGATTAAAGCACTGAGATACTCATTTCTTTTTGCTATAACTTGACATTAGTATCTTAGAAAAATAGAACCCACACTGAAGAGCAAATGAAATAAATCACCAAGGAAGACATGGAAATTGATTTCTGAGCCAGGCTAATAATACAGAGCTCTTGAGTCTCAGGCTTTTGCTTATTCTGTCATATCCTACTGCTTTTTTTCTTTCAAGCAACCATCAATTCTTCTGAAAGGATCGTGTTCCCATTTAAGATATTAGCTAGAATGGTGTTTCTGAAACCATGTGGATATAAAATTTAGTCTTAGCACAATATTAGGCATTTGCCCATCACATACTAGGCAAAGGCCCGGCTGATTGCGGGGTGTTATGAGGTTCACTGAAATTTTGATCTGCTTACCAACTTGTCTTAGAAGCTTCTAGTATTTGCAACAGCAGCCACTTAGACTGTAGTTCTATGATTAGCGTCATCTAAGATTCTCAAATAAATCACTCCTTAGACAAGGGTAGATAAAAAGTCCTAAGAAAGGAGGTATAAGCTTAACTGAAAGTCATCTTAGTTCTTGGGCCATCATTGGCCTAGAGCCAAACTTCCAGTCAGTTGTAGTATAGAAGCAAGAACGTGGGCTGCAGTTTCAGTTAATGTACATGGTTGTACTTGACAATTTTCTTAACCTCTCTGAGACATATTTGCTTTATAGATAAAAAACATATATTATAAAACCTGTTCATAAGGTTAGTTTGAGGACTTAATATTATAACGCTCCCAGCACAATCCCTGATAGAGTAGAGCTCAATAAATGTTTGTTCTTTGTTGCCTTCTCTTTTTAATGGCAATAACTGTACCTGAGTCTGAATGAATGTGAGGTGATGGCACAGAGTATGATTTCTTCCAACTCCCAGAAAAACACCTGAGAGAAGATGGCAGAAGCTCAGAAGATGAGATGTCTCATCCCATATCAGCCTCTCCTGGTTCACAATGCTCCAGACAGACTAGACTTCCTTCTTCTTTTCTTTGAATCTTTCAAGCCTTTGCTGCATCATTTCACAATTGCTCTTTTTTTTTTCCCCAGAATGCTAGTCCCACAGCTTTTTGTATAGTGGCCTCTTTCCTGTGATTTGGGTGCCATCTTAACAGTCTACCTCCTTGGTGAGGCCTTCCTAGTTATATTTATGTATAAACAGCTTCCTTCTAAGTGAAGAGTCACTCTCAGCCCAGATCTTCTGTGGGATCTTTCAAACCCAACCACAGGCAACTACAAGGCTTTGCCTGACAGGCCTCATGGGGAGAACTGCCCTCCACACATCACAGACAGTGCAATGCAGTGAGAAGGATCTACAGTCAGGATTCAGCACCTCCTTCCCATGACCAGACAACTACACTCATACTCCCATAAACACATCTACATTCAAGGACTCCTTCTAGGGGACCTTGGCTGAGGCACATACCCTTGGACCCAGCACCTTTCTCCTCCTAGCCCTTCGCCTTCTCCCTCTTCCCAGTCCGAAGGTCTATAAAGAGAAAAGAACCTTTTCATGGGCTCCTCTTCAATGAGATGATTTCTTCATCTGTATTTCATTCCATCTGACCCTGGCCTTGTGTCGTTCTGTGTGTGTGTGGAGAAGAGGGACTTGCAGGGAATGGAATATTGGTGAACTAGTATTTTTTGACTCTTGCTTGAAATGTTACAGTAAGTGAATAAACTTGACTGTTACTTTCAGTTTGGCTTGTTGTCCTAAGTGACCACCGCCATACATGACTCCTTAACACTAAGAACTTGTCAGTATTTGAAATTATCTTGTTTATTTAGTGGACTTGTTTACTGTCTCTATTTCCTTACTTGAATACAAGCTTCATGATTCTAGAGACCTTGTCTGCTGTTTACTGTTACATCTGCAGTACCTAGTATACTAGACTGTCAATAAAAATATGAGTGCTGAATAAATGACAGTTATGTACCTGGTAAACTACTTCATGTAGGCTCAGCTCAGCAGGCAAATCTGTGCGCACCATGCTTTTCACAAGGGTAGAAATAAGATCCAAGCCTTTAAAACCAATTCTGAGGTCTTTTTTAACCCTGACATACGATCTATCTTATACCATACCATATATACCATATTCCACCTGCTTAGATCTTCATTCAGTGCCTCTTGTAAGACCACCTGAAACAGTATTTCATATAATTTACTGTGTTCTACACAAAATTTTCATTACCTTGTCTGTTATTGATGCCTAGTTGACTAGAATATTCTTCAGTTACTTGTTAATTGTTGCTTCCCTTATTAAATACTCCATCTCTGTAGGATTTTCCTTTCCCATGTCCTGGGAATCATATACTAGACCCACTTCACTTATTACAAAATGTTGCTAAACTCTAAAACAGAGGTCAGCAAATTATAGGCAATGGATCAAATATAGCACGTGGCCCATTTTTGTATAATCCTGGAGTTAAGAATTGTTTTTACTTTTTTTAAATGGTTGTTTTTTTTTTTTTAAAAAAAAGGTATATGTGATAGCTACAGTATGTGACTAGTAAAGCCTAAGATATTTACTATCATTTGCAGGAACGGGTTACTAAATCTGCTCTAAAATTCATCCAGCCTACACCACTGGTGTCGACACCCATAGATTCATTTGATATCAGCCAAAAGGTTGCACTGATATGGCTAGCTAACCTCCAAAGAAGGTTATTTACCTAATTATAGGAGAAATGAACTCTATTGTCCTTGGTTTCTGTATCAGGAATTTAATTTTTTCAAAGTGATTTCTTATATAAATTTGGGGAATAAGTTTCACTTGCCACTTCAGATACTAAGCAAATCTTATCATGTATTATAGTTGCTCTTCTAATCAGAGATGAGATTTTGAGTACTCATTTTGACTTGACAGTACAGTGCTTGTGACCTTATTTCTCTGAACCTTAGGTCCCGGGGGCAATTATTTCAACAATTTACTATGAAGTTTATATAAGATCACTAATAAATAAACAATACTGAGGTAAGTTTCTAAATTCATGCTGGCAAATATGAGAAAAGCGGGCTGGGGTGGGAAGCCAAGAAGATTATAAAACCAGTGCAGCCAATTTGCAAAGGCACATCCATCAGAAATATAAAACTATGGAGGCTTCCGCTGAATTTTCTGTTGTTTTGATTAAATACCTAGAAAAAGATTTGACTGCATTTAGATAGTATAGAAATATCCTTTTGGTTGAGAAGAGCAGTGACCTTCATTCCTTTAATAAATATTT
>NW_011888806.1:2649481-2652370 GCF_000151845.1 Pteropus vampyrus | reverse complement strand
TATCATGTATTATAGTTGCTCTTCTAATCAGAGATGAGATTTTGAGTACTCATTTTGACTTGACAGTACAGTGCTTGTGACCTTATTTCTCTGAACCTTAGGTCCCGGGGGCAATTATTTCAACAATTTACTATGAAGTTTATATAAGATCACTAATAAATAAACAATACTGAGGTAAGTTTCTAAATTCATGCTGGCAAATATGAGAAAAGCGGGCTGGGGTGGGAAGCCAAGAAGATTATAAAACCAGTGCAGCCAATTTGCAAAGGCACATCCATCAGAAATATAAAACTATGGAGGCTTCCGCTGAATTTTCTGTTGTTTTGATTAAATACCTAGAAAAAGATTTGACTGCATTTAGATAGTATAGAAATATCCTTTTGGTTGAGAAGAGCAGTGACCTTCATTCCTTTAATAAATATTTACTAAACATCTACTGTTTACTGGGCACGATTCTAAGTACTGGAAATGAAACAGTGAGCAAAATAATGCTCCCATTTTGATCCATCCTTTTAGTTTGGGAGACTGGCATGTCAGGTGGTAGTAAGTGCCATGGAAGTTAATAAAATAGACTAAGGGAGATAAGAAGAGTCAAAGAGGGAGAGTTGTTATTTTATATTGAGAGTTTAAGGAAAGCCTGGCTGATAAGATGACAGTAGAGCAGAGAGAAGAAGAAGTGTGAGAGTTGATATTGGGACAGGAGCATTCCACACAGAAGGAACTGTAAGAGTCACGAAGGTGGCAAGCTTTGTCTGTTCAAAGAATAGGAAGGAGGTCAGTGCAGCTGAACAGAGGAAGAAGGGGAGAGTGGAGAAGGAGATGTTAGAGAGCCAGCAGGGAACTAGATCTAGAGGACATCATTGCATTCTATTTTGAATGAAATAGGAAGCTCGGGGAGTGGAGGCATTTAGCATAGGAAAGAACTGATCTGACTTTGTAACTTATCTCTGTGAGGAATAGATTTGAGTGGCAGTGCAAGAGTAAATACTGAAATTTTAGTTAGAAGGTGTTTCAATAATCCCAGAAATAACGATGGTCAGGAACAGCTGGTAAAGTAGAGGCAGTAAGAAATGGTTATTTAGGAACACATTATATTTTGAAACTATATCCTGTATGTTTTTTTGATGTATTGGATTCAAGGTATGAGAGGGGAAAAAAAGGGTCAAAGATGACTCCAAATATTCTGTTCAGAACAAATAGAATAATGAAGTTGACATTTGCTGAGATGGAGAAAAATGTAGACGGAGGTTTGGTGGGGTAAATCATAAGTCTGGTCTGGACTTGTTAATTTTGAGGTACCCATTGGATACCTAAGTGGAGATGTGGAAGACAGATGAATATACAAGTCAGAGAGAGGTTTGGACTACAGATATGCATGTCTGGAGTTATCATTTTACCATTTGTTAAAGGCATGAAATGGAATGAGGTCCCCCAGGTAGTCAGTGTGCTTAGAAGGGTAGATGTCTGAGAACCGAACTCTGGGTTGTAGCTGTAGAGAACGTAGAGGAACAGTAAGGCAGACTGAGAAGGAGCAGCCAGTACAATGGTAGGAGAACTAAGAGAGATGGGTGTCAGAAATAGAGTGAGGAGAATAAGTCAAGAAGAATATGACCAATTCTGTTAAGTTCTGCTAATGTGAGATAAAACGATCATTAGATTTAGCAAAGCAGTGGCTATTAGCAGCCTTTGGTGGAGAGCGGGGAAGATGGAATGGGTTTAACAGAAAATGAGAGAAAAGAGTATGGAGCCAATCACTCTTTTGGATAAGTTACTCATTAATGAATTTTATGAGAAAGGAATGTAAGAGAAATTGCTTGGCAACTAGAAGGCATATACCTTCAAGGGAAACATTGTTAAAAGGAGATATATTAGTATATATGAGTTGCAAAGAAAATATTTAATTTTTTTATTTTATTATATTTTTAAAATTTAAAGATTGGCTTTTTTGAATGATTTGTGAATCAAGCAGCATTCCATCTACTAAATAGAGAGGTGCTCTGTGAAGAAAATATTTTAAAAAGCAGAAGAGAAAACAAACAATTGCTGGAATGCTATCTCTATGCATGGCACTCAAGTATTGGAGGGATTGGCCTTTGATAGGTTCATGGACAGTGCATCCATGATAAAAGGAGAAATAAAACTAGATATGAAATGTGCTGGCAAGAGTGGGTGGAAATTCTTTGAATTGTTTCTATTTTTTTTTTTTTTTTCCAGTGAAATAGAAACCAAGGTCATCAGCCAAGAGAAAGGATAGAAGAGAAAATATTTCAAGCTCAAAGAATGATTGTGGAATAAATGTGAGCTAGGTGAAAACCAAGTTGCGAGCCGGGGCCAGATTAGAAGAGAGGTCACTGTAGCTGCTTGTGGGACTGTGGTACTGCAAGCAGTGTAGGTAGGGCAGAAGCTCAGAGGTGTTTCAGTTATCATGTGGAGTCAGACCACAATTAAGCTTCAGATTCCCGTGATGTTACAGAATAAACTTGTGTGGCCTAGGCAAAGTGAAGACTTATATGACAACCTGAGTTCTCCATTTAACTACAGAAAAGAGCACGTTTTGCTAATTTTGAAAGGCCTCAGAATAGAGTGACACCCTCTGGCTCTGAGATGGCTGTTGATTCTCTGATCCTTCCAAGGCACGGAAGTCAGTCATATTAGTGTCTTTTTCTTTCTAGTAAATGAGCATGGGGTATGGCAGCAGTGTGAAGGGTGTGGGGAAAAATATGTAAGTAGTATGTAATTGATTAAATTTCAAGCTTTACTTTTCCTGTGCTATTTTAATGGAGCAACAAATCCTATAAACCAAAAAAATTGGGGGTGAAAAAGTAAGATCTTAGCACTTCCATGAACCTTCTTCCTTTAACTGTTTTTTTTTTTTTTTTAATATAGAAC
>NW_011888806.1:2646683-2649431 GCF_000151845.1 Pteropus vampyrus | reverse complement strand
CATCAGCCAAGAGAAAGGATAGAAGAGAAAATATTTCAAGCTCAAAGAATGATTGTGGAATAAATGTGAGCTAGGTGAAAACCAAGTTGCGAGCCGGGGCCAGATTAGAAGAGAGGTCACTGTAGCTGCTTGTGGGACTGTGGTACTGCAAGCAGTGTAGGTAGGGCAGAAGCTCAGAGAGGTGTTTCAGTTATCATGTGGAGTCAGACCACAATTAAGCTTCAGATTCCCGTGATGTTACAGAATAAACTTGTGTGGCCTAGGCAAAGTGAAGACTTATATGACAACCTGAGTTCTCCATTTAACTACAGAAAAGAGCACGTTTTGCTAATTTTGAAAGGCCCCAGAATAGAGTGACACCCTCTGGCTCTGGGATGGCTGTTGATTCTCTGATCCTTCCAAGGCACGGAAGTCAGTCATATTAGTGTCTTTTTCTTTCTAGTAAATGAGCATGGGGTATGGCAGCAGTGTGAAGGGTGTGGGGAAAAATATGTAAGTAGTATGTAATTGATTAAATTTCAAGCTTTACTTTTCCTGTGCTATTTTAATGGAGCAACAAATCCTATAAACCAAAAAAATTGGGGGTGAAAAAGTAAGATCTTAGCACTTCCATGAACCTTCTTCCTTTAACTGTTTTTTTTTTTTTTTTAAATAGTTAACCTCTCTAGGTGCAATTTAGTCATTTCTCTGAGAACCGTAATAATTTGCCCACGGTTTCACAAAATTAAGAAAAAAGACATCAAATGACACCTGGTTAACATCACCATTTCACTGCTGATTATTGGTTGTTTGGTTATTTTCTTAAGACATGGACATGGAAATTAAATGTATGCTTAATTTTATCTACAAAAATTTTATGGAGACTTATTTAATATCATTGCAACTTTTTATTAAAAACGTAACAACTCAGAATTGGAAAACCATGGCGTTATATCTACTCTTTCAATTTGAATTTTATAAACAAGAAGAAAAAATTTAAAATGCTAAAGTTTCTACCATATTATGTTTTAAATCTGTACTCAAATAATCTTTTTATTTCATTTACAGTCATGCTAAAATGAGACTTTTTCTCTTGTAACATTTTTAAGTATTAGAAAAGCCTTTATAGTCACTTGGCTCTAAAGATCAATCTTTAACATTTAATAGATGCATTGCAAGTACAAAAGGCATAATCTCATCAAACTCTTCATATGTAATTTTCTTGCATTTTATAGCTTATATATTTTTTCATTACCCAATAGGAATTTGTTCAAGGTTAGACTTTGGTATTCTATAGTCCTTTTTTCAACATACTGATATTCAGATTAGAGAGGAGTTGTTAAATGGCTAGAATCATATAAGACTTAATTAGGAAGGGTCATTAGTTCACAATTGATTTTTATGCACACCAAAATTAACCAAAGCTTCCCATAACTTTTAATAAAATTAAAATGATATAATAATATATTGCTATTTGCTGCTGTCTACCAGAGAATCATATCATACAGGGAGAATTCTGGGCTGGTACACCTTGTGTCTGTTATATTTTAACCAGACCCTCAGTCTCTTCCTCTGTACTTTGATGGGATAAATAAGATTACTTTGAAATCAAAGCTTTCTCATCTTTAAGATCCTGCAAATTCATTTGAAGTTACATAGGTCTTTGCACATTTAAAAGGGAGGTGTCTAATGTTTATCTACTTGGTAAGCATAACCAATCTTCCTCACTTAATTAAATGTTTCTTAGGTTCATTGTTTGCTCTCCTCTTTTCACTGTCATCACTTTATTTGTGAAACTAAGCATCTGGATTTTAGCCTTGGCTTCCAAGCTGGTTTTTCTGTTATGTCTATTCCTTACTCTAATAATAGGTTGTTCCTTAGTTTATTAATTTGACTAATATTTATTAAATGTCTAGTATGTTCCAGGCACTATTTTGCCATAGCAGGTACAAAAGTAAACAAAGCAGACTAAAATATTTTATTTTATAGAGCTTAGATTCTGGTGAAGGAAGAAAGACAATAATAGATCAGTAAAATATGCATGTGATGGGTAGTCATAATAGAATGAGAGAAATAAGAAGGGATGAAGTGGCAAAGTGTGTTGGGGTGGGATGGAGGCATAATGTTTAGTAGGGTGGTCAGGAAAGGTCCACTGATAAAGTAACTTTTTAACCAAGGCTGTTCAAGCATTTATTGTGAATGCTACATTTAGTGAGTGTCAGATATGTGTTGCCATAAGGCATTTGTAAGAGTAGAAAAATGTGAAGCACAATCTCAAAATTCAAGGAGATTAGATTCAAATGGAGAAGATGAGCAAAGCATAGTTAAAAAGAAGTGTCTATGATATAGTGCCAAAATATGAATCCAGATTCATTTCCTGACAGTTTCCAGTTGTGTAGTCTGGAAAAATTACATAACAGGGCTAAACATCAGTGTGCACATCTATAAATTGAGATTATAATTGAGATTATAACCTGTATCCTAAAACAAGTACAAAGGTTAAATGTGCTCATAAATATTTTTGTTACTCATAGATTTAAGACAGTAGCCAGCATATCATAAATTGGCACTTAATATGTGTTCAATGATTAAATAAAAGAACAAGAAATTATTTCTCAAGAAGTGGTGTTTGTTTTATAGCTTTACCCACTGTCCATAAACAGTTATAGGATTTTTTGATAATAAACCTTGGTTAAGCTTTTTAAATTTATGTTTATCTTTTGAATTATCTGAGCTATAAAATAATCTGAACATAATAGCAACTGTGAA
>NW_011888806.1:2635625-2645423 GCF_000151845.1 Pteropus vampyrus | reverse complement strand
GAATTTGTTCAAGGTTAGACTTTGGTATTCTATAGTCCTTTTTTCAACATACTGATATTCAGATTAGAGAGGAGTTGTTAAATGGCTAGAATCATATAAGACTTAATTAGGAAGGGTCATTAGTTCACAATTGATTTTTATGCACACCAAAATTAACCAAAGCTTCCCATAACTTTTAATAAAATTAAAATGATATAATAATATATTGCTATTTGCTGCTGTCTACCAGAGAATCATATCATACAGGGAGAATTCTGGGCTGGTACACCTTGTGTCTGTTATATTTTAACCAGACCCTCAGTCTCTTCCTCTGTACTTTGATGGGATAAATAAGATTACTTTGAAATCAAAGCTTTCTCATCTTTAAGATCCTGCAAATTCATTTGAAGTTACATAGGTCTTTGCACATTTAAAAGGGAGGTGTCTAATGTTTATCTACTTGGTAAGCATAACCAATCTTCCTCACTTAATTAAATGTTTCTTAGGTTCATTGTTTGCTCTCCTCTTTTCACTGTCATCACTTTATTTGTGAAACTAAGCATCTGGATTTTAGCCTTGGCTTCCAAGCTGGTTTTTCTGTTATGTCTATTCCTTACTCTAATAATAGGTTGTTCCTTAGTTTATTAATTTGACTAATATTTATTAAATGTCTAGTATGTTCCAGGCACTATTTTGCCATAGCAGGTACAAAAGTAAACAAAGCAGACTAAAATATTTTATTTTATAGAGCTTAGATTCTGGTGAAGGAAGAAAGACAATAATAGATCAGTAAAATATGCATGTGATGGGTAGTCATAATAGAATGAGAGAAATAAGAAGGGATGAAGTGGCAAAGTGTGTTGGGGTGGGATGGAGGCATAATGTTTAGTAGGGTGGTCAGGAAAGGTCCACTGATAAAGTAACTTTTTAACCAAGGCTGTTCAAGCATTTATTGTGAATGCTACATTTAGTGAGTGTCAGATATGTGTTGCCATAAGGCATTTGTAAGAGTAGAAAAATGTGAAGCACAATCTCAAAATTCAAGGAGATTAGATTCAAATGGAGAAGATGAGCAAAGCATAGTTAAAAAGAAGTGTCTATGATATAGTGCCAAAATATGAATCCAGATTCATTTCCTGACAGTTTCCAGTTGTGTAGTCTGGAAAAATTACATAACAGGGCTAAACATCAGTGTGCACATCTATAAATTGAGATTATAATTGAGATTATAACCTGTATCCTAAAACAAGTACAAAGGTTAAATGTGCTCATAAATATTTTTGTTACTCATAGATTTAAGACAGTAGCCAGCATATCATAAATTGGCACTTAATATGTGTTCAATGATTAAATAAAAGAACAAGAAATTATTTCTCAAGAAGTGGTGTTTGTTTTATAGCTTTACCCACTGTCCATAAACAGTTATAGGATTTTTTGATAATAAACCTTGGTTAAGCTTTTTAAATTTATGTTTATCTTTTGAATTATCTGAGCTATAAAATAATCTGAACATAATAGCAACTGTGAATTGAAAACAAAAGCAATCTTAAGAACAACACTGATTACTATGGTAAATCTTTGCTCTGTAAATATAATTTTCTATGAACAAAAATAAGTGATAATATTAAATTCATAGTTATTTATTTTAACCTCACGACTCCCTAGGTGGCATGAAAGATCATTATTTTACAAAATGGTGAGTTTATTTCCATGAGCTACAGGAAGGCTGTATCCCTAGTACCTAGGTGAAAGCATTTACATATTGGGTTGGAGTTGGCATTTAGAACCACTTTTGCATAAAGTAAAATAAACTGTGCCTTTTATGTTGAAATTGGGTTCATCAAAGACAATCAAATTTATACTATAAAAGAGGTAACATGAAAAGAATAGAATATAAATACTGTATATATTTGATTTGCTACTCAGCCATGTAGTAAACTATAGAGACCCACTATAGAGTATAAGGTAGGCAAACAATGTTACTTTTAATCTCACATTCTCACATATTTCAGTATGTTTAAATTAAGAGCCATGTTTAGAATTGCATGAAAACTCACAATCCTTCCGTTAAATTTCTATGCCTAGTATATTTCCAAAATAGTAAACCTGATACAAGTGAAACCAGGAAAATTGTTTTGGATGCATCTGAGCTTTTGCATCAAAAAATATTGAAATAAGCAGTTAGGCAAATAGTTGTTTTTCAAAGCTATAGTAGCTCCTCCTGCTCCCCTCACATAATCCGTCAGCTTTTAAAGAGGAGTAAATCATTAATTTGAAAATAGAGGTCATATCAGAAAAAAAGAAAATACATGAATGACTAAAAAAATTCTCTCATTTATGGGAAAAATTTTAAAATTTCAAATCAGTAATGAGCCCTGTCCAAACATTGTTTGACTAGGAAAGAAAATGAACTCTGTATTTCCATGGAAATAGTTTGTAAAGCATAACATATGATAGATCTTATCTTTCTTATGTTCTTGCTTATTGCTGGAAGGTGCAGTAGGTCATGAAAAAGTACAGCATAACTTAATGTTTAATTTACTTTGTTAGTACACATCATTCTATATGGAGTAAGATAAGTAATTCTTGAGCCCAATTATAATAATTTTATTACCCTTAAACAAACCCTTATATTACTTACTGTGAAATATCTTTTTGATGGTTAGAAATAAGCTTTAATATATGTTATTAGCAAACAAGTGTAAATCATGTTGAATCATAGAAATTAACTATTCTTTACTTTCAAGCATGGAGCAGGGCTGATGTTACTTTAAATACTTATATGAAGCATCTTTATTTGCAAGATTAGCTAGCCTTCTTTGATTTTTTAATATTATACAACTGGTTTGGAAAAATACTTGTAAAAATACATTATACAAAACTAAAGTTAGTAGAACATTTGGGAAATAAAAAGAATTATGTTATCAGAAGTGGAGGTTATTAAAACTTCAGTCTGAAAGTGGCTTTGAATTAAGCTCTGTAGACAAAATTTGACACTGTAAGAAACACAAAAAAGGCAGCCATTTTAATATTCTCTAGTTCTGAATATTAAGCATTTTATAGAACAGATAATTCATTATATTTTTCACTTTCTCTCAGATGTTTGTGTATGCATTGCCTTCTTGGAAAAACTTTTGATGAGGTCACAGATTATGTGTTCTGGGCAACATATTTTCCTATGGATTATGCTAAATCTATATGACTATCAACCCTCTAATCACAAGTAGAATATACCGCTAGAGAATAATAAAATATGACTTGTTGAAGGTGTTTTAGAGGCAGAGAGTCATAAATAGCATGCATTTTCCACACACAAGTTCTGAATCAGAATCAAGTAAATAGAAATCAAAATATCTCTTTTATTGATATAGTTAATATTAGAGGACTTGGCTTATATCTGAAGACAAATGGGCTTCTTAATATTCAAAATCAAATTAGGTGGGATACTTGCCATAGTGATGAGACTTCCTAGAGGAGCAGGGTCTGTTCTATGAGAAAGAGAAACAGAAAGATGAAATTACAAGTGCCCAGTTTCTCCTCCAATGCTTACTAATTAGAAACACCATTCCACCTGTGACGGAGTCAGAATATGGATAAAAAATATTAGAAAATGGGGGCTGCCTCTACATGCAAGGAAACATCAAGAGTGGAGAAAAAGGATAACCCTTATTTCATATATATTACCTCTTCGATAGGGGATCAGGAAAGGTGCTGAGGTAGACAAAGAATCTGTGACCAAAACTGCTAGTTTAATAAATATTTATCAAGTAGTTATGTACTAAAAAGATAATGATTTAAAAAGATGTTTGCAAAGAGGTTAAGCTCAATAAATGGTTGTTTAATTAATAGAAAATGATATAAAAGCTTCGACTGAACATAAAAATCAAAGTTAATTGATTTAATTGGTGCCACAATTTTAATGATGTTTGTTTAGAGGTTAGAAAAAGACACAATCTGCATATTATATATTTAATATTTTTATTTTTTTGTGATAGATAACCCCCACCCCCCCCCCCCCAAAAAAAAACTTCAATTCTTCTCTGTTTCATGTATCCATGGTCTTTGTCAGCTGACATTTAGTGTTCCAGGACTGGCCATGTTGCTTATTTGGGTCAGTAGGATGTAGCAAACAAGACCAAGTTAAAGCTGAAAAAGTGCTTAAACAAATGAGCTTGCTTTTTTAATTGAATTGCTGCTATCACTGTGCCTGGTCAGAGCCAGGCGTCCCATCTGAGTTTTGTCTAGGCAAGCTCAATGCCAGCAGAGTGAATGTAGCAAAGTTCAACAGATCCAACTAGAAAGCAACCCAGGCACTTGGGCATTGAAAGTTTATTGTATGGGACTGCATTTTTGTGGTTCTTTTTATAAAGCATTGTAGCAGAAAAGATAAACGGTACAGCTTCTTTGAATTCTCCCCGCCTCTCTTTCTCTATCTCTTTTCCCTCAATCTCTCTTCTTTCCTTCCATCGTAAATCAAAATTTATTCATCATTTGCTGTGTGCCAGGCAAATGCAAAGAACTGGAGATGCAAGGATAATAAGGTACTAATCCAATCACTTTGTCCTTACCTATATCAATTCACTCTACAAACCATGCTCTCTTATGACTATCAAAGTCAATAAGCTATAAAATTAAGAGACTATCTGTAGCCAAGTATAATTTGGTTAATTGTTGAATTCAAAGTCCATTTGAGCATCTAACTGAAGGTAAATAATAGACAGTGCTTAGTCATTAATTTTATTGTTAGCTCTGGCCTCATGTCTTAAAGCCTGGGCATAAAGCCATGTGCTAACCTGTAAGATTGTCGGTGTCTGAAATGCCAGGGGAAAAAAACAGATCAAGTGGTACATATTTTAATCATAGGAGTTGCCAGAGAAAAAACATATACTAATGCAGGTCTATGTAAGATATGATGATATAACTATTAATATATATATATATATACATATTTTTTTTAGGTGAAGCAACCTCACAGATTGCAAGGACCTTGTCAGTTTACAATCCCTTATTTTTTTATTTTTTATGCCTATGGCATCTGATCTTCCTAGGTGGTCTCCCATTCAAGTACTAAGCAGGCCCAAGCCTGCTTAGCTTCCGAGATCAGATGGGATCGGGCTTGTTGAGGGCAGCATGGCCGTAGACATACTCTCAATATTAAAAGTCATATTTTTAATGACCTTATAGAAAAAATCTAACAGACATAGATTTGTATTTTAATTAAAAATTATATTTTAATGCCAATTATATTTGAAAAAATCCAAATTTAAACATAAAAGTAAAAAAATTTACAATTTAATGTCATATGCCTGTTAATGCAAACTCAACAATGATCAACTCAAAGCCAGCTTTGTTTCATTTATATGCACATTCACCTTCCTAGATTTCATTTTGAAGGAAATCTATGATTTTATCTATATTATTTTATCTATAAATATTCGGGACATATATATAGCAGATAAAATTTTTTAAAAATATCATACCATTATCACATTAAAAAATAATAATTCCTTCTTAATATTAGGATATTCCATAGTCCATGTTTGAATATTGCCAGTTGTGTCACAAAAGTGTTTAAATCAAGTTTTGCACATTGTAGTTGGTAGATGCATCTTTTAAGCTCTCAATTTACAAATATTAAATTATTTTATTTCCCTTGCAATTTACATTTTAAAGAAATGAAATCACTTATTTAGCTTAACAAAAGTTTGAATTTTGCTGTGAAATCATGTTTCTCTGATTCTTGTATTTCCTGAAAAATGGGAGTTAGAGTTATGAACCTGATTTTTTTGCAAAAAATACCTCAGAAGTAGTTTTGTTTATTTCCATCTGGAAACCCTGATGCTTCTCTTTCTAAATCTATTAATGATCTAAATCCATTAATTGATGAATGACTATAAAATAGCGATTCTATATCTCCTTCACGTATTAGCTACACCATAATTACGAAAAGAAACTTCTCAGCCATATTTGATTACCCTGGGATACAGCTGGTATCAAAATAAAGGTGGATAAGTGTTTAATTCTTTTTGTATTAACCAGTTTTCAAAATAATGAATTGGTGATGCTGCATCTTCCAAAGGTAAACGATGACTTTTCTATGTTTTCCCCTTTTTCCCCCTTTCTGTTTTTTTCTTTTTCTTCATCAATGACCTATGGTTTTAATCATATTTGATGTATTTTAATTCACTGGCCAGAAGAAGAGGCTTCAAGTTGGCTACCGAGTCCTTTTAATTAAACCTCAGTTGTCTTTGAAGTCTTCTTCTTTATGATTGACAAAATGTTCCACACTCATCTTGCACATTTTCTTCTCCAGAACTGGAATCAGACATTTCTTAAAGGAGTCTCTGATTCCTTTGTATGAGAAATTATATTTTGAGACTATAATTTGAGCACTAGTGGCATCATGCAAGTAGGCTCATCATAGTTTCTAGGTGTTTTCAGTGGAAAAATTAACAAATGAACAAACAATAGTTAATGAGTTTATTGACACTCTTTGAATTCAGATTTAGTACCGAGTTAGAATTGTATATGATGTTGTATCACTGATGTTGTATAAGTATCTCCTATCAAGCAACACAGAAAATTCATGTTCCCAAAGACTCCAATATAATTACTCATTGGCTCTGTTCTATAATATGCACCTAACACTATCAGTACTACCAGAAAAACACTATCAGAAAAACACTGTTGGCACTACCACCAATATGATTATAGAAAGTATTTTGAAATTGTTTTCAATTCTCTTTGTATTTAGGACATGTCTAGGAATATACAGCTAAATTTTGTGTTTAGTCATTTGAAATACTCTTTTTGGTTATACCAGTGATCCAATAAATAATTAGAATATCTAAATATTTAAAATTTAGCTTCGGATTTCAAGACATTTCTATGTCATTTTAATTTCTCATCATATCATAATTATTTAGAGTATTTTCATTATTTTAAAGTCAAATTCACAAACAAATCCTAGTAGCCAGTCTCCAAGGTGACTTTCAAAGATTTTTTTGCTTTCTGGTATTCATGTCCCTCTACAGTTTCCTCTCACAAAATCAGTTTAATCAGTATGATCAATACTGATTTGGAAGTAATGCTGTGTGATTTCTAATATCATAAAAGACGTTGTGGTTTTATTCTTCGTTTGGGCCCTCTCAAAAAATTGAGTTTTGGTGTACAATTGCACATAAATCTACTTCCAAATCCATGTCCTCTTAAGACCCAGATTCCTTCCTCTATACTATACTGAAGAAAACCAACTTTATTGGTATAGGCTACTGTCAAGTCAATGTTTTAGTTTAAACTAAACTGCTAGAACTGCTTACACTACTGGAGCCACCACATTAAATCCAAAATCTGTGATAAGTGTATCCATATCAATCACTAAGTATGATCAAAAATTATATTCTTTTCTCTATGACTTAATACTGTTAGAATTCATTATCACATATATTTCCTAAAGATTTTGGTGATACAAATTAGTAAAGTATTGCAATTATTTTGAAGTATAAACTATCTTTTTCCTGGTTAGGCTTCATTCTTATTTCCCCTAAACCTGCAGAGATCTGACACTAAATATAGATTAGAGACAATAATGGGTAGTTTGCGTGGGACTTGAGGTATATAGCACTTTGTGACCATGCTACTGCCTCAGTAAGTTTATGAGATGGTGTTCAAGCCAGGCAGAGCTAGTTTCCTCAGACATAGAAGGAATGAAAGCTTTTGCTAGCAAAGAAGACTTAGAAAAACTAATGGGTTCAGGATGCTGAGCATTATTTTAGTTACCCATGTGTTCCCATTCCAAATCTCAGGGTCTCAATCTTTTTCAATCAATGCTCTTTCAGTTAATGAATCTGTAAGTTCAACTTACATTCAGATTTTTCAAACTGCACAATTAAATGTTGGGTCTTATTTTAAGCAGGCTTGTCTTCATGGTTATAAGGAATAAGTGATTCCATTAGGTGTGCCATAGAAGCTCTCTGGTTCTTTGTGATTTAAATGGATAGTATAAAGCACCAATCTTATTGTCTTCTTCCTGTAAAGCTCTCCAATGCAATGAGAAATGCTCTCCATCTTCACAGCTTTTAGTTATCATTACCATCACTTTACAGTTGTGAAGTGCAACAACCACTTTATCTCTCAAGGTACTTAACAGGCACTTTGTCACAAACAGGTGCTCATAATTTAATTTACCATGATACCTCTGAATGCTGTGAGATTCTATCTCACACTGGCATGGAATCTAGCCTGCATTCAAAAACATTGCCAACCAACCCAAGAATTTTCTTGGTTAGGATCTATAGAGGAATAGAGCAACCAAACTAGGTATTTCAACAGAGAGAATTTAATAGATGAATTAATTAAACAGGTGTTGAAAGTCTGAATGAGCAAACAGGGAATGCTGAGGTAACATGGTGATAACTGTGGAAAAAAGCTACCACATTTAAACGTGGCGAAACACAAGGAAGAGGTTGGGGGTTATCAATACATAGAAGCTTAAGAGAATGTGTCATGTAGTTGTAACTCAGAATTTTTTATGGGAGGCTTGCCCAATTGCCAAAGGTCATGGTGAGCAGGAACAATGGAGTAGTTCTGGGAATGCTCAAGGCAGGTAGAGGCTGTAACCAATGGCTGCTGCTGTGGTGAAATGTCCTGGCTGGGGCATTACTATCAGGAATAGAACGAAAACAGGGAAAGAATTAATTCATTCTCTCTTTCTCTGCCTTCGAGTCCTGTGTTAGTAACTCCTATTATTGACAGAACCTAATGAGATGCCCGTTGGCAAATAGTATGCAGTACCATAGAACAAAATATAGGATAGATTCGAAACCAAGGGTAATAGGTGAATGACCAACCAGCACACTTATTACTGGCTTTTCTGTTCTCTTACTACGGTTGAGATATGTTGTTCTTCAGCCTCCTTCTCCAGGATTCTCTCCTTTGATGGTAACACTAGATGTTCAATAACATAGACTGTGTTCCCCAAGATCTCTGTGTGTCATCAACTCCTTTCCCTACCTTTGTTAGGTAGCGACAAGGGGGAACAAAAGAATAGGGACCCAGCATAGAGACTGCCCAAAGAACACCCCGATAGTAGTAAAATGCTGGGAATGCACATGCGTGCTAGACTATTGCCTAGTGTCAATCAAGTGTTAATCAAGATGACCTCACATGCCAATCACCTAGGAATGTCTTTGGAACCACCCATCATGGCTCAAATATAAAGTAGACATTCTCACTTCCAGGTCTTCTTTGCCTTTCTGGACTCTCCTTTTCCTTTATGGTGGCCTTTTGTGGCCTTTTTGCCCTTTTGTAGCCATTTTGGCCCCTTTCTGTTGGCTACAGCACTGGAACCATTTACCTCCTTGGGGCATACTTTGTCTTTCTCCATGTGCCTCCTAGGGGCATTCTTTGTCTTTCTAAAACATATTTTTAATAAAACTTTTAAATCTCAATGACCTGTGATTCTTTACTGTGTCATTTGAGGAAGAATCGAGGAAAAATGCTAACTACACTCCTGCACCATCGTTATCCCTCTCCCTCCCCCTACCGTTGGGGCGACCACCCAACTCCAATGGGCTTCGACGGTGACACTTTTATTTGGAATTTGTTTTTCCTTTGCCCCCGTATCTCCTCAATAAACTTTCTCTTCCAGTGGTTTCTTTTGAGGGTGGACTGAGTCTTAAAAACTGGCTATAGTTGGTTGGTTTCTAGAATTCACAGGACCCAAACTGCCATGTTGGAATATGCTGACCACGTATTTCAATGTCCCCTTTATCTGCCTGTGAAATGAAGCCCACATGGTCTCTTCCAGCTTCAGTTGCT
>NW_011888806.1:2633051-2634790 GCF_000151845.1 Pteropus vampyrus | reverse complement strand
ATATATACATACTTTAAACATATATGCCTATTCACATATAGATATACTTTCTATGCATTTATATATGCATATTATATACGTTTCTATACATATGTACACATGTATTTATACATATACACACATATATATGCTATCAACATGTACTATGTATATATACTGTCTATATATGTATTGTTGTCATGTCTCTTTCTTCCTCATGCTTTTTTCCTTGTAGCTTTATAAACTACATAAAAATGTGTTTATATATACATATATAAATAATTTTTGTTATTATGTGATGGCTCTTCTTTTAAAATGAGATACTTGGCTCTCAGCAACTTGACTTTTTAGAATATCACATAAGGAAACTATGAATTCTGAAACTTGGGTTATTAATAAAAATAAAAATAAACTTTAAAACAAAAGATATGGGATACTTACTTCATATACATTGTGTCACAGCATTCTCACTGTTCTAAACATAAGGTATTACCATGTTCATATTAAAGAAATGAAGGCTCAGAGAAGTGAAGATCTTGTGCATAACAATACAGGCAAAGATTCAAATGATGTTTATAGGGTTCCAAAGACATGCTCTTTTTCCTATGCAGCTCAGCAATGTCTATTCAGGATTAGATGTGATGTACTTTTAAGCACATTTATCATTTTATGTGAAAAGCCCACACATTTTCCATATTTAATGAGTATAAACTGAAGAACATTTGAGGTGAGCTGACTGGATTCACTCTGTATGAAGAAATCTAGGCATCTGTATGATAAAAAATAAATAAAATGAATTAAAAATGTGGTGAAAAATAAAAAACTGATGTTGCATCAAGACGTATTTCTGTAGGTTTAGATGGCTGGTATGCTTATACCTCTTTCTAATTACTTAGATTTTATTCTATGGGCAAAGGTTACCAGATTTTGCTATATCAAAATAGCTTCAAGGCTTTCCAAAAAGCAAGTCATTGATGCTGACTTGCAAAGCATTAGAACAGGCATAAAGCTCTCATGTGTAATCATGAGCAGAAACATAAAGAACTTAGTGATGAGTGGCTTCTCCATTCTTTATATGATTGATTATGGAGAGTCATAAATGATATGGGAGTGATCACTAAATGGAATAGCCTCAAGGGGAGAAGTCCTTTGTCCAAGTAGATGAGTCTAGGAAGAGGGTACAAAACTCTTTATGAATTATAGTTAGGATTAGGAAGTGATAAATGAGATCCTTCTGTTGATATTCACTGGAACCCAGGGGTTATTTGAGATGGTTAGATAATGTAAATGCCTCAGGAAATAGACAGCTGCATGGTAAGAAGGGTCTTTAAAGTACTTTAGTTGACATGACTTTTCTTTATCTCCTCAAGAACCACATATACATTGCAATTTCTCAGAGTCCTGGGATCATCTGCATATCACAATTTTGTTCTTTGAATCTTTCTCTAATCCTTTTTCCCATATTGAGAATTTTGAAACAAACAAACAAACCAACAAATATTCTAAAAGTCGGCTATGGGAAATTGCAAAAGAGTAATTCATACTTACATTTGTTTTGTTGTAGCATAAAAGTTGCAGAATTTTGCCCAGAGAAAACAAAATCTCATGAGCTCCTACTTACCACAAAAATATCCCGTTAACAGAATGATGACTAATTTTGATGTCTGCTTATGAAATTTGTTGTGTGTGAACTGTTGTCAGGTTCCTCTCTTCTTCACACTCCTTGCCACCACTCTACTGCCCAAGATCATCAAACTCTG
>NW_011888806.1:2627452-2633001 GCF_000151845.1 Pteropus vampyrus | reverse complement strand
CAAGAACCACATATACATTGCAATTTCTCAGAGTCCTGGGATCATCTGCATATCACAATTTTGTTCTTTGAATCTTTCTCTAATCCTTTTTCCCATATTGAGAATTTTGAAACAAACAAACAAACCAACAAATATTCTAAAAGTCGGCTATGGGAAATTGCAAAAGAGTAATTCATACTTACATTTGTTTTGTTGTAGCATAAAAGTTGCAGAATTTTGCCCAGAGAAAACAAAATCTCATGAGCTCCTACTTACCACAAAAATATCCCATTAACAGAATGATGACTAATTTTGATGTCTGCTTATGAAATTTGTTGTGTGTGAACTGTTGTCAGGTTCCTCTCTTCTTCACACTCCTTGCCACCACTCTACTGCCCAAGATCATCAAACTCTGAGGCCTAGGGTTTTGTTCTTGATATTTTGTTTCTACTTCCCTCTCTTCTGGGGGTTTGCCTGTATGTCACCTTTAGAAGGACTCTTGTCTAACATTAGACACAAAGCAACTCTCTTTGCTTCTTCTTGAGACTCAAATTAAAATTGTTGAAGTAATTTTGTCCTCCTTATTCAGAATTCCCTTTTGACTTCAAAGCATAGTGAAAACTGTCAGACAAGATCTTAGCCTTAAACTGTTCCTTCCATCACCCCATTTCCTTCTCTCTTATTCTTCTCTTTTCTTCCTGAAATCCAACCCCTTGAACCATGCACAACTCTCCTGAAATTCCCTGCTCATTTTTTTTTTTGTGCGTTTGCTTCAGCTTTTAAATGAAGCATCAAGGTCTTAAAAAACGAAACAAAAATAAATATTTTCCTTTCTTATTTTCTTATATAGTGCAAGGTGGGATGGCTTCATCTTTTTACCTGGGGCAGATCAAGTTAAAATAAAATGAAGAGATAACTGCTTAGATGTGGTTGTGAAGTTAAGGAAAAGAAAAAAATAAATTGGACTGCATACTTAAAGAAGCCTTTAGCTTTGTGGACTAAGATAAGCAAGAAGACAGGAAACCAGATCAGAAGCTCTAAATGTTATTGGACTATCTATTGATTTCTATTCTCCATGGATGGATGGAAGGTGAGATTATGGGACAAAATGTCGAATAAACCCAGTAACAGTTTGTGACCTCAAGAAGCTTAAAATTAACGGCAGAGTAGACAGGTTCTGAGTAGTCATTATAATTCTGTCAGCTAGTTGAAAATTTAGCAGAATAAAATTCAAATTTTCAGAGCAGATCATTTTCATTCCTACCACTCTGTACTCTCCTACTAGCTAAAGATGATGTTGAAGAAAAGATTCCTTTTTTTCAGTCATTCTTTTCTTCCTCATAAGCTTGGATTTGAGAAAAGTAGACATGATTTTTGCCAGTATGTATTTCTGGGTATGTATAACTTTGGGCTAATGTTTAATTTTTATTTCTTTCAGTTATACCAACATTAAAATGAGGATGGTAATATCATACTAAGATTAGTAAGAATCTTAATTACATAATGCCTGTCAAGTGTCTGTAGTTCCTGTCATTTTATTTAAGCTCATTTGTAAAAGACTAAAGATGTAAAGATCAAGATGTTACTTGAGTTCTCTTATAGTATAAAATTTCATACATATTGGTATTCTGTGTTCTCACTATCTACAGGACTTTGAACTATGCTCAAGGTCGAATCGAAGACAAAGCATTTATTATACAAGATAGGCAGAAGTTTTATAATGAACAAAAATGTGAATATAAAATAAAATTATTCACATTTTAAGATGTTTCATAATTAAAAGAATAAAGGCATTTGGTAAAAGTAAAGAAGATATCCTGATATTAATCTTTTTACTATAGCCTTTCATTATGTCTCTACAGACTTCTTTCTTAAATGTTTCACATTCAAAATCTTAAAACCCAATTTAATTGGAGGAACATTTTAATCATGATTTTCTCAAGAGTGTTGTTTTGCTTTAAACTGTAGCTTTTACCTTTTATTGGATCACTGATCCTATTTGGTGTCTATTGAAAGTGGCGATTTGTCTGCCTAGGTAAAAGCACAATGTCAATCAAGGGTCTTCGCTGAAAACAGCTAAAACCAATCATGAAAACAGCAAAAGCCAATGCATTATGGTTGACTCAAGCAGGAACAGGATTGTAAGTAGCTCACAGGATCTTTGGGTGGGTCAGAGAATTAGGTTTGCAGGCTATGTAGTCCAGAACAATACCACAAACACATTGCAGAACCTCGTGGTTCATCTAGGGCTTATATCACAAACACTGGATGCCACTGCTGGAAACTTGACTTTTGCTGCTTTTGAAAACTAGTTTTCATTGATGCTACCTTTACTACAAAGTTTTGAGGCCTCAAGGGGATGAAGCAAGTGCATAGTCAGAGTTACATAGGCTGAGCTTATAAGTGCCTGGATAGCAGGGTAAGGGAGAAAAAGCATACTCTTTTGTTTGTTCACTGATTTAGCTAAATTATGTAAGTTCTACTATGTCTATTAAGCATTAGGGGAATCATAGGCAATAACACAAGATAATAGTCTGTGGATCTGACCAAGTTTCTGAGAATGCTAAAGATGATTATGGCTGAGTCAAAGGAATTTTGTAAGAATTTTCTCTGGAAGTATTTGACATTGCTTGCAAAAGCTATAGGCCGTTTCAGGAAAATGAGCTAAGGTTGAGTCAATAAAAAAAATATCAGTGGTATCATCCATAAAGCTATTACATAATTGATAAATCCTAAGGAAAATGTAGGAAAAGAGCCCAGAGAGTGATGATATGAATAACAATCATCAAAGTATAATTAAACAATGACTTAACCAATAAACAAAAATTGTAATGAGGCAAAATTTGAAATTGGCATATATCTATATCTATATCTATATCTATCTATATCTATCTTTATTTGTTTATTTAGTTCTCAAGAGCCAACTAATGAGTTGCAATACTATGTGAGTCATCTTGAGCTGACAAACAAAATACCACTGACTGATTGGGTGGCTTAAACAATAGAATTGTATTTCTTATATTTCTGGAGGCTGGACACCCTAGATCATAGTCCAGAAGGGTCTGGTTTCTGATGAGTTCTCTTCCTGGCTTGAAGACAGCTACCTTCTGACTGGGTCCTTACATGGCCTTTCCTCTGAGTGTGGAGAGAGACATAGAGAAAGAGAGCGAGCGAGCATGCTCTCTGGCTCTCTGGCTCTCTGGTGTCCTTTCTTATAAAGTCACTAATCCCATTGGATCAGGACCCGCACCCTTATGACCTCATTTAACTTTAATTATCTCCATTTATACCCTTTCTCCAAATACAGTCACATTGGGGATTAGGACTTTAACATATGAACTTTGAGAGAACACAGTTTAATGCACAGCAAACATTAAGTGTATTTTATGTAATATTGTTGACATTTTATGACATTAGGAATTTTGTGGCTAAGTATTTTTAACCTAATCACATGTCATTGTGAGATATGTTAGAGCAATATATATTTTTTGATATATATGATCAGATGCGAAGTACATTTTTATTTAAATTCATAGTATTTACTCAACATTCATTCTATAGAGTAGCCAAGCTAGACATTTTTTAGTACCTACTTTTCATTTAATGTACGTGGTAAACTTATGACACTCTATAATTTATATTAACCTAAGTGGGGTTGGAAATTGTCTTTGGGGAACTATTCCCACTCATGGGAACATAGTGAGTAAGACGTAATAAAATATAACTTTATTTTAATTTATGTCCCAGGGGTTTCTTGAGAACTCTAAATCACCAGAAATTGCCTGTAGTTGAGATGACATTGTATAAATTTAGGACGTATAGAGGACAAAAGTAGCACTCTGGATTTCTGGAAAACTAAATTTCCTGGGAACTCTTACAAGTACTACCTGATTTAGTATTTGCCAACTATTTTTAATTTGTAGATCTGTATATCTATTGATACATAGGAGAATCTTGAGAGAATGTTTGCCCTTGTCTGTCCTGATAAATCCATGTACCCTGAATGGTGAGTAGCAGCGGGGAAACTTGCTTGCTGATCGTAACATCTTCAACAAACTGCTCAAAACCCAATGGTTGTTAAATACAGAAGTAACTATAGCAATAATTACTCTGAGAACTATAACCCTACTCCATCGTTAAGTCCGGTTAGACTGCAGAATTAAAGGGCCTTTGATGTAGTCTCTAACGGTATTTTCAAATTCCAAATCTGCATTAATATAGGAAAAAAGAATAATGTAGTACTAAAGATAAATTAAAAACAATCAAATAAATATGAAAACAAAAAACCATGCCACATTCATCAGAGATTGCAAACTAGAACATTGACTATAATGATCATGTCAGTATTAGTGTGCAAATTTGTCTTCTCCTAAGATAGTGCTTGTATATTTTAAATTATGATTAATCTCATAAGATTTCTCCCCTCTCCCACCTACTTTGAAGTGTGAAATCTGAAGTAAGTTTCACCTCTCTGATACTATTTTAGGTATTATATTTAGTTGTCCTCAAAGATTGATACATGTTTCTTGTTTGCCTGTGGCTAGGACTATAGGGATTTGTTGAGCAATTGTATGTATTTCTTTCCTTGAGGAAACACTTTTCTTAGTTTAGAGCAAAAAATCCCGTTGTGCAATTTGTTTTCACCGAAAGATTTATTTACTTATTTCATGGACATTTATAGAATGGAACATTCTCTGAATTAGAGCAGGTTTTGTTCATAATATACTGTGAGCACAGTTAAAATGGTAAACAGAGACAGACAGACAAACTGTTTTCAAAGTAGGATTGGCTTGTATTGGGATAGAGGTGTTTGGAATAATACAGTAAGTCATATATTTTATTTCTATTCTTTCTATCCTAAATATTTTATCTTAAAGAATCCAAATTAGTGGTTTAATTCGCTTTTTATTTAGACAGCTAAGTAATAATCTTATTACATCATAGTGACCTTTATCAATTTTCAATAAAAAAGGGAAGCTTTTAATAAACATGAACCTGGCAATATTTCAAATTATCCTGAGCCATAATGAGAGTCTTTTGGTTCTATTATTGAGATACATAACCAGCTGGAAGATAATAAAACTAAGTAAATGCTAGTTGAATTTTATATATATTTCATGTTTATTAAAGTATGTATTAATAATATTTTTGTATTGTTTAACTTATTAAAAACTGTACAATGTAGAATAACTGACGGAGGAAGAGTCAAAGAAAGTTGTTTTGTTGTGTTTCAGTAGCTTAGAAAATTTTCTAAATATTCATCCTAGCAGTATGATTAAGATTTTAGAATAAACCCCTAAATTAGAATGTTCGTGTTGTCTTTTTTTATCATTCTAATATTTTTTGTTGTTGTTGAGGCATTTGGTAGACAGAATAATGGTCCCCCAAGGTTGTTCATGCACTAATCTCTGGAATTTATGAATATGTTATATTGCATGGCAAAGGGAAATTAAAGCAGCCAATGGAATTGAAGTTGCTAATCAACTGACCTAAAAATTGAGAGGTCTTCCTGGATTATTTGGTTGAGTCCAGTATAATCACAAAACTTTTAAAATATGGACATAGAAACT